>NC_133528.1:14811251-15113001 GCF_048544455.1 Silene latifolia
TTCCAATAGTGTAAAGTTGAAAAGCTATAGGAAAAGGCTAAATAAAATAGGATTCTATTGATAACATCTACCCAATAATCATAGTTTTATTATTGTTTTAGTATGGTCAGCTACGCATTTTCTTCCAATAAGATAAATTAAAGTAGCTAAAATAAAAAGAAATATTCCCCTATAGGACCAAACATATCATTATCAACGTATACGTTAACATCACTACTCAATGCTTGCTAACAACCAACGTCCCTACACCGTTTTTGTAGTTATCATGACACCCATCACCAAACGGTAACCACGAGCATTTAGATCAGCGGATATAAATTGCTTTAACTTAACTATGAGTCTGATCTCAAGTTCGAGCATTGAAAATATAACAGTATTAAAACTCATTAGACAAAGCTTTATCACTCTTGCGATCATACCTAACTCAAATATATCCAGTCTAAATTACGGAAAGTAGGCACAAAAACAAAACACGACGCGCGTCGGCCATATCATAATAGTTTTCATTATATTAACTCTATAAACACTTCACAAAGTCGAACAATCTTCACATTTTTTTTCCTTTTCCTTTTGAAAGGAAACTTCTCTAGCTTTTAGCTAAGAAGAATAATAATGACTACACGTAAATATGGACCACATGCATATTATGTCTAACACAAATAATAAGCTACGTATATATTCTCATGAAAAGAATGTTAAAATACTCCATATCCAATATATAAGTCGTCAAACCACCAATTGAACCCATTTAGCCACACTTGGAACATTTTGGTTCACCACAAACATCATATAATAACCTGGTGGCGCCATCCTTGGACTCGGTGGCGCCACACTTTGAACTTTATAACTATTACCTCCACTAGGCACAGCTGGTCTCGTGTTCAACTTCACTAACCTTTGTCCTTGTGAAAATGAATGTGTAGCAAATGGTGCACTTGCCAAATTCACATCATTTGGTCCTACAACTGGTAATGTCACAAGTACTTCCACTTCAAATTCCTCCCCATACTTTAGTATTTGAGGCCAAGTTACAATCTCGGGTCGCAGGTTCGCCCGGTCTGGACTCAAGTACTCGGGTGAGAACGCCTCGAGTCGTAACTCTGTCGGAAACTCTGACTTAAAATTGTAGAAATAATGTGGGTTACTACCGGCGAGTAAAACCCGTCCATCAGGTAACAGATTAGCCGTAGAATGGTACATTCGAGGGACCGTCCCTGGGTTCAATACCATAAACCTTAACCCGACTGGTTCATCAGGTCGATAAAGAACCGGATTAAGACACGGGTTCGAACCTAACTCGAACCCTTGAGACCCACTTTGGGCCCCATTTATAATCAACACATCACCCGTTGGTAACATGACCATATCACCCATGATCCTAGCAAATGGCATATCCTCCATTTCCCAAACCGGGTCAACGTCCTGGGTTGCTGTAATGCGCCCACAACTACCATGCGCCGGTTCACTAGCATCCATTTTAATATACGCCCCAAACTGGGCCCCACCACATATAACAATTACCGCGGTAGAAAAATCACCTTCTAAAGCAAGCATAACCGATGATCCAGCAGATGGGTAATTTCTTGGACCGCCATCCAACGGTGGATAATTTTTTACCACTTTATTTACCTCATAATCATAAGCAACAGCTTCATTATTAGCAAAAATAAATAATTTACCGTTAGGTAAAAGATGAACATAAGGGTAAAGATTATCACCTTGCCTATCCTCCACATGACCAAGGAAAGGAAATTTTACCTCGCCTTGTTTCCTAGGAGGGTAAAACTCGACTGAATTGGCAACTTTACCCCCAACAATAATTACCGACCCGTCCGGTAAAATTTGATTGGTTGAATACCATCGACCTTTAGCCAATACAACATCGTTTAACTCCTCCCAGTCACAAGCTTCTGACGTCTCACACGGAACGAACTTTCTAATTTTGTTCCACCCGTCCATGTCACCACCAGTTTGTAAGAGGGTCCCATCAGGGAGGAATTGGCCAGATGAGCACCACGTGTCAGTTTGAATAGTCAACGGTCGTAGTGTTTTTGTTGTAGGGTCAAATAATGCTGAGTGTGCATAACAGTCGCGTTTTAATACGTTGTCGTTTTGATCGTTCCTACAGTGGTTCTTAGGTAGTAGTAACCGGGACGGACCTATGTCGGTCCGGTCTAGGAGTACCACCGTGCCATAATGTGTCACGGCCGTGTGCATGGACGCAATTCCTGCATCTGGCAAGAGTAACTCCCATGTGCCAGGCAAGTCAGCCCTTACACATGAGAGCGTAAGGAGGAGAAGGTTTAAGAGAAGATATCTGAAATTAATAATTTTGAGTTTGATCATGGCTAGAAGGAGGAAATTGATTGAAGAAATGTAATAAGTTGATAGTGGGAATATATAGTTGAAGTGCAATAATTTGAGTAAGGCAAAGGCATGAGAGTGTAGGGACAAAAGGGAGACTTTTTACTCGTGGGAGATGTTAGTACACGTACATGAACAACATGGTAGTTATATTACAACATAGGATGTACGTACTAGTCACTAGTGTAGAGTTAGTAGAAGAAGTTTCATCTATGATGAATTTCAGAAAAGTTTAAAGATTACAATTTACAATATGTCAGCTTTTGAGGTTGTTCTTTGGATTTTCATGAGAGTATATTTTTGTTTTTACTCAAATTTTGTAGATACTAACAAAATACAAGCATATACGACAATTAACATACCTAAATACGAGTAATTAACTAGTTTGTATGTGAAAATGTTAAGCACTTAACTAAATCGAAGTGAATTTAATGGAGTTGATTGGGCTATTGGTAATTTCATTTTTGCTTTTTCAACTTTTGTTATTGGTAACTGAACTGAACTGGATTTAATAGGGTTTTTGTATAAGTATACATCGTCATCTCTTATAAGGATATTGTAATTTTACATTCTTGTAAAATCTTCATTAATTGGTTTCTCACTAAGAAAATGTTCGATGATTGTGCTATTGGTTTCTCATCAAGTATCATACTCCATATACGTACATAAACTATATTTTGCCTTTACAAATGTAATATCATAAATCTTTGCTCATAAAATATGCAAAAAGTCAACTTTGAAAGCTCATATCATTTCCAAACAAAAGTTCATCAAGCAATTGCTTTAATATAAACTATTTTATCAAATGTAAACTATTTCATACTTGCCAAGCGATCATGTCTTTTAAATCGACATAAACAAACACATATGGGGTAAGGAGTATTATTTTTTGAGGTCCTTTTCGGCCAGGTTACAGCAAAATGATTAATTCATTTAAAAGGCGCCGACAAATATAACTATATAAGTATAGAAAAATAGTTTAGGCTATCAATCAGGCTATCCTATGATGTTCATAATTAAATTTAATTGCGAATTTTAAACTTTGCTTTCATATAATCTCACGTCGGTTGTAAATCGTCAATTGATATTTGTTTATATATCTAGTCCCACACTTGACACTAACCCCTCGTCATGCTTTGTAGTTTTGCATACCTTTTGGCCTAGTCAATTTTCAACATCATGATCATGGGTGATTATGAAATTGGTTGAGGTTATGTGGTTGATGACGATGCTTTTTTTTTTTGGGCAACCGTAAAAAAAAGGTATAGTCTTAGATGTTTACTTTCTGCATCTCGGTCAATTGTTATCTATGTCATTTTACACAAAGATCAATGAAAGCATATAATATATGAAATAGACCAATATATTAAAAAAAAAAGTATGTCCACTTGCTCACTCTAACCCACTTGTTCAATACATATCTAATATAGAAATATATAACAAATGAATGATACACCCAAAATAGAAATAGATAACAATTCGTCGGGACGGAGGGAGTATTATTTTTGAAAAAGGAAAAAACTAAGACCATCCCCAAGCAAGGTCACCGACTGGGTCGTGACTTTGTCGAGTCACGCTAATGACTCTTTAAACTTGGATTAACAACGTGAAATTGGTGACCTTGAACAACTCAGGGGCAACCCATGACCCTGAGTAGAGAAAATGTTAATAGTTGGTGACCTTACACGTGGCGTATTTCTATTGGTTTACAACATTAAAAAATCAAAAAAATCAAAAAAGTACAAAAAAAAATTGCAGGCTTCTCTGCTGTTCTGCTTCTCTGCTGCATAGTTGTTGCCTTTTTAGCCTTTCTTCCTTGTTTTTCTTTACGCCAACTTCCTTCCCTTTCCCCAAGTCCTCTTAAATTTTTTCATCCATAATTTTCTCAACTCCTACCATACAACCATAAATATTAATTATGTAGTAAAAATGTATGTAAAAAACAGTATAAAAGAAGAAGTAAAAAATGCAAATCAATAATATTTTTAATCTCTTACCTAAAATAAATTACAAACATAAAAAAAATATAACTCAAACACTTATATAATTCTCAATTTTCAAATATATTATGGATTTAAACGAGTTTGATTTTTCAAGTTATGCTATTGATGATTATTCAACATATCAAGACTCTCAAAATTTCGATTTAAATCAAAGTACTCCAATTCCCACTTTTACGGAATTAATTTCGGATAGCCAAAAGAATCAAAATATCGATGTTTTTGGAAATTAAATCTTGTTGTCCGAACTTCAAACTCAAGAATTTGTATCAGAAACCTCCCTTTTTTGTTCAAAAAAAAAAAATCATTAGCATCCACAAAAAATCAATCCAATTCCAAAATGGATGATCGGATTTGGACCGAAAAGGAAGAAGAAGCTCTTATGTCCGCATGGATTATGTGTAGTACCGACTCAATACTTGGAAAAAAACCAAAGAACCATCACAAGATGGAATGATGTATTTCAGCTATATGAAAAAAGTCGTACGGAAAATCAAAATCAAAATAAACTTGGGATTAGGAGTATCGAGGGAATGAAAAATCGCTATAAACGACTCAATACAGCTGTGAGTAAATGGGTTGGTTGCTACACACAAGTTCTAAATCGACCACCGGCAAGCGGCAATAACATCAACGACGACATAGAATTAGCTCAGAAATTATTTCGAAAGGTAAATAATGGTAACGATTTTACTGACTTTTATGTTTACGATAAAATCATGAGTGGTCACCCCAAGTGGAGCTTACAAAAACATCAATTTGAGCTCTCTGGAAACTCTAAGTCGGGTTCAAAAAGGTCAAGGTCGGAAATGGATTCTAGCCCTTCTAGTGTAAATGTCGGGACCCCGTCTAGTCTAAATGTTGGAACCCCGTCTAGTGTTAATGTTCCAACCCCGTCTAGTCTTAATGTCGACGCAAGTGACCGACCCGAAAGACGGGAGGCAGCTAAAAAGAAGCGGAATGGAAAAGCACCTGAGGTCGTGCCTGATTCTATGTTAAGTGCAGACGACCGAGAAATAATGGAGGGAAATAGGCTCACTACGAAAGAGCAAATTGATTTTCAGCAAAAAAGGCTTGCAGCTGATTTTGAAATCGAAAAAATTAGAATTCAAAAAATGAAAACAAAAATGGAGATGGGTTGGTTGAACACATTGCTCTCGCAACAAAATATAAACCCGAAAGATCAAGAGTTGAAGGACAAGTTAATGGACAAATATATGTCTGATATTTAGTTTATTTAATATGTTTTTTATTTTCTGCTTTTATTGTTGGTTTAATCATCAATCAGCTGAAAGATCAATATGTAACTCGCTTATTAATTATTAATTACAACAAAATTTGCAACGATGAACGATTGAACAAAATTCCAACAAGATTCCAACGATGTAACAAGTAATGTAACAAAATTCCAACAGAAAACCAATCGAAATCCAACGATGTAACAAAATTCCAACAAAATTCCCACAAGATTTCGATAATTAATTATTAATCAGAAAATAAATCAGAAAGCGGGATGAATGAAATCGATGAATGAAAACGATGTAACAAGAATTTACCTGCATGAATGAAATCGGGATGAATGAATTGATGAAATCTCCAATCAGAAAACCAATCGAAATCAAACCCAAAACGAAATAAAACCCAAATCGAAATAAAACCCAACTTTATGAATGATATAGCAATTTATGAGATAAAATCAACAATGAATGATGATATGAATGAGATTTTTGGGTTTTTTTTTTTGGGTAGATAGTTGGATAGATACTGGATAGAGATATGATGATATAGATGAATGCTAGATAGTTGGTGGGTTGGTGTAACTTTCATCGTTTTTCCTATTTTTTTTTTATTTTTTTTTTATTTTTTTTTAAGAAATTGTATTTTATGAAATACAGATGAATGATGATATGAATGCGTGGGGTTGGTGTACTTTTCATCGTTTTTATTTTATTTTTTCCTTTTTTTTTTTAAGTAATTGTATTTATATGAAAGACTTGAGTGGTATTTGTAAATAATTGTAAATGGGTTGGTGTAATTGTATTTGTAAATAATTGTAAATATTTATGTAAAAATTTATGTAAATTTTCCGATATAAAATTTACGTCAATAGAACTGATAATAGCCATTGGATTAATTATAGCCATTAGATTAGAAATATAGCCGTTGGATTGATTATAGCCATTAGATTAGAATTATAGCCGTTGGATTGATTATAGCCATTAGATTAGAAATATAGCCGTTGGATTGATTATAGCCATTCGATTAGAAATATAGCCGTTACATAAAAAACTTATATATACCCCATATGGTTGTTGAACAAAATCACTCATACATTTTCCTTCTTTCAAATCACTCTCACAAAATAACTATTAGAATGTCTAAGTCAAATTCCAATTCTGATTCATCAAACGATAATATTGTCGATCAAAATAGGCTTTCCGATTACCAATGGGAAACCGAAACCGATGAAAGATCTGAGGCTATACAAAATCTTATATCCCAACGTATGAATGAATACGTTAACAGAAGAATTCGTCAACCAAATCCTCCTCCTAGACGTCGTAGGAGAAACATTGAGAGGAATCGTGAAGAAGGTCATAACCAATTGTACAATGACTACTTTATGGATCCGGTTTATCCCGAAGAGCTATTTCGCCGCAGATTTTGCATGCACAAGCATCTATTCATGCGCATAGTTAATGCTCTATCCGCCAATGATCGCTTTTTCCAACAAAGGGTCGGCGGTAATGGGAGACCTAGTTTCTCACCATTACAGAGATGCACGGCTGCTTTAAGAGTTCTAGCATATGGTACTTCTACCGATTCAGTAGATGAATATTTGCGTATGAGCGATACATCCATCAGGGACTCTCTTAGATTGTTCGTCGAAGGTGTAATCAGCTGCTTTGGGAACGAGTATCTACGCAGACCCAACCCTCAAGATTTAGGAAGGTTACTTCATATAGGGCAAGCTCGTGGATTTCCTGGTATGTTGGGTAGCATTGACTGCATGCATTGGGAGTGGAAAAATTGTCCCACAGCATGGGCGGGACAATATGCCGGGAGAAGTTCAAAGCCAACGGTCATTTTGGAAACGGTCGCTTCGTACGATTTATGGATATGGCATGCCTTTTTCGGCACACCAGGTTCGCTTAATGATATTAATGTTCTTGAACGTTCTCCACTCTTTAATGACGTTTTAGAAGAATCTTCCCCACCTGTTAATTTTTCGGTTAATGGTACGGACTATAATATGGGATATTATCTTGCTGATGGTATATATCCTGGTTGGGCAACATTTGTTAAAACAATTAATGCGCCACAAATTCAAAAGCATAAGTTATTTGCAGATCGACAAGAGAGTTGTCGAAAAGATGTGGAACGTGCTTTTGGCGTCCTACAAGCTCGATTTGCGTTCATCAAACGCCCTTATCTTCTTTGGGATCGAGCTAATATGGGGAAGGTTCTTATGGCTTGTATTATTATGCATAATATGATAGTTGAAGATGAAAGAGAAACTTATCTTAACTATGAAAACATAATCGCAGAGTTCAAAGAAGATAATCCGACTTCAGCTAGTGATGATCCATATGAATATCATCGTCTTAGAAGATCGCCTCAAGAACGATTCATAGAAATTCATGGTGAGATTCGTGATCGTGCCACTCATAACGCTCTGAAAAATGATCTCATTGAGCATATTTGGCAAAACTTCCGTAACTCGAATTAGTTTAGAATGCATTTTTTTTATTTCGTAGTATTTAATGTTTTTCAAGATCGTGTTTTTTTTAATTATGTATGCGGTTTTTTTATATGTTGACTCATGCTTTCAATAAATTTTATTTATTGCCAATAATTTTTTTTAATGTACACTATCAAATTAATTTACTTAGCATATTTGAGTAGAATTTATTTTAAAAATGAAAAGAATAACTTAATTGTAGTATGTTATTAAATAATAATTGTAAAAGTAAGAGAGAGGTTTTGGTGGGGGTAGTGAATGTGGTAAATGATTGGAAATATTGGAAAGTGGAAAAATGATTGGGTTGGTGACCCAAGTCGTGACCTTCTGCTTGGGAGGGTGAAAGTGGGTCAAGATTAATAAGGTGCGATTAAGAGGAAAATTTTTGGTGACCCGATTAAGGCGACCTTCTGCTTGGGGATGGTCTAATAGCTGTCTTATGCAAAGATTGAGACGGTTTGATAGTATTTGCATTGATGAATTAATGAATACAAAGTACAAGTATATATAGCTACAAAGCTAATAACTAAAGCCTAAAGACTAGTTAACAAGCACTAGAAAATAGGATACAAATGACAAAATAACAGAAGAGTAAAAATAGGAGTATTAATGCAGAGGACTCGAGTTTGTTGTTGTTTGTGGACTCGATTTTGGTATACGATGTTGGCTTGGTTTTAGCTAGTCTTGACACGCTCTCGCAAGATGGACGGTCGTAGAGTAAAACCAATCTTGGAAGCAAGGGATGTGAAGCGTGGTTTGGCCAACGGTTTTGTAAGTGTATCAACCAGTTGATCATCATCGTTGACATGTTGGATTATAATGGTGCCCAATTGTACTTGTTCCCGAATAAAGTGAAATGCAAGATCTAGATGCTTCATTCTTGAATGAAATATAAGGTTAGCCGAGTAATTTGTAACTCCCAAATTATCACAAAATATAACTAGACCATTAGGTAATGTAATGTTGAGTTCAGAGATAAGCGACTTTAACCAAAACATTTTCGAAGTGGTATCGGCAATAGTACGAAGGAGTGGCATGACCGTGATAATGCGCACTGCTTCTTAAATGACCATGAGATAGGATTGTGACCAATGAGTGGGATGAATTGAAGAAAAAAATATTGTTGTCATCTCGCACTTTTGAGTTATCTTCAGATGACATGGTGGCATAATATCCATATGTTTGTGAAATGTTTTACTAATTTAGTGCTTCATTTTGGTAACACATCTACGTCTAGAGTTGAGTCTGCTCATGCTCAATTGAAGATGTGGTTAGGATCAGCTGAACTTACTCTTGACAGTCTATGGAAACGGGCTGATGTTATAATGCACAGGAATATATTTTCAATGTTGAAGGGAAGAGTGTCGGCGACCGATATTTAAGCAATGCAAGTGTAATATAATCGTAGGACTGACCTGGATTATTATTTGGAGGACAATTGTGATTGCACTATATGGAGTACCATAGGTTGTTGTGTGCTTGTTAGTTACATAGAGCTTTCCATGAAGGTAGAAGAATCAATTCTCAAGGTTAGCCTACACGGAATCCAGTCATCGTCATTCTAGCCTTAATGCTTTTATGGAGGAACTTTTCGATGAAGTTCGAAATTCCCACCGATCCACCATTCAGTCCAAAGAGATGTTATTGAGACACTATTCAGTAAGCTGTTTCCCGAGGACGAATATGTAAATAAAATATATTTTACGTACCGTAGTTGGAAAATGGGACCTGGCAACGAGCATCTGATCATATCGCGAGGAACGTTCATCACATAAGGATGCAAATGTGAAACAAACCACTCAATATACCTTTTCACATAAGCATGTGGTTGGTGAGCGGGTAATCACAACTTGACCAGATGTGCCTTGTGCATTGCCCAATTATTCCAAGTGTAGTCCAAATACACACCATTATACTGCACATCATAGGCAATCGAGTTAAATGGACGGTAAGCCTTGTCAGGTTGTGTCATGAGGGTCGGGATGGTCTGCATGTACCCAAACTGTCGAAGATATCGATCTAGCTGGTAGGGCTCAACAATATTAATAAATATCAGCAACCCATGGTAAAGACTACGCGGGTGCTCCATCTCGGGAGGGTCAGGGTACAGTCTCCAAGCTATCGACTCAACTGGTATCATATCAAGCTGCTCTCGATAGGAGATCAAGGCTCTTCTCGCCTCACGTTGTGGTACCGTACTAGTAGATCACAACGAAGCCTTAGGTGCACCAGGAAGGGTCACCAAAGTGGCCATTGGCCTAAATGAGGAGAAGTACTCAGAGATCCAAGCTTGCAACAAGGTTAAACAACCGCACGAACCTTTACAATCAGCCCTCGTCGCAATCCCCAACTGCCTATATAGATAAGCCACTGTGTCGGCATCCCAAGCGTACCCACCAACACTACCAACAGCTCTAAGTATCGGGAATGTGTTTGCCCGAATCCTATCAAAGGCGGGGTATCTTAATTAAAGACAAACAAATAATTGAATATAAACTAGTCATATAAATTCAGTTCAGTTCAATCCGATCAGTTTTTACACTAAGGCCCTGTTCTTTTGGACTTAATTTCAGTTCTAATAAGTTGAGTTCAGATTCGATTTAGCTCCATTGATTCGATTCGATTCAACACAATTGATTCGATTCGATTCGATTCAGATCGACGATCGATTTGATTGATTAAGTTAAGTTCAGTTCATATTAGTTTATTTCAACATTACTATTATTATTCTTATTGATATCATTATCATTATTATTATTATATTAATATATTTACTATTGTTATTATTATTATTATTATTATTATATTATTATTATTTTTATATTTATTATATTACTATTATATTTATTAATAATTAATTCGTATTGTTTATATTATTATATTTAAATTTAATACATTTATTATTATTATTATTATTATTTTATTATTATATTCATTATTAATATTATTCATAACATATTTATTATTATTATTATATTTAATATTATTATATTAATAAGTTATTATTTTATATTTATTATTTTATTAATATACTCATTATTATTAATATTATTAATCACATATTTATTATTATTATTATTATTATTATTATTATTATTATTATTATTATTATTATGTTAATAAGTTATTATATTAGAACTATTATTATTATTATTATTATATTATTATTATTATTTATTTTTTAGTTATTATTATTATTAATATATTATATTATTATTAATAATTTTATCATTTATATTACTAATATATTATTATTATTACTATTACTATATTTATTATTATATTAATATTTTATTTTTTATATATCTTATTCGATTATTATTATTAGATTATATTAATATATTATTATTTTTGATGAATAATATTATAATAATATTTATTATTATTATTATTGGTATTATTTTTATTATAATATTTATTATTATTATTATTATTATAATTTTTTTATTATTATTATTTGATTGATTGATTGATCGATTTGATTGATTCGATTCAGCTCCATTAAGTTGTTTACATTGGATTCGATTGAGACAATTTCAGTCCAAAAAACAGGGTTCTTTCTCGCTTTTTTTTTAGAGCCGAAATGAAAGCTGAATCGAATCGAATCGAATGGAGAGCTGAATCGGATGAGCCGAATCGAATCGAATCGAACTAATTCGAATCGAATCGAATGAAGTGAATTGAATCGAATCGAATGGAGTGAATTGAACTAAAGCGATTGAGTGAATCAACCAAAATAATAATAATAATAATAATAGTAGTAGTAGTAGTAGTAGTAGTAGTAGTAGTAGTAGTAGTAGTAGTAGTAGTAGTAGTAGTAGTAGTAGTAGTAGTAGTAGTAGTAGTAGTAGTAGTAGTAGTAGTAGTAGTAGTAGTAGTAGTAGTAGTAGTAGTAGTAGTAGTAGTAGTAGTAGTAGTAGTAGTAGTAGAGAGGGGGAGGGGCGATTTCACGATTCCACAGGCGATTCCTCAGGTGATCCTTGATTGCCGCTCTTTTCTCCGTCACCCCCATTGACGTCTCACGCCAGCCATCCCTTCGTCGGTGTCTGTCGTCTTTCTTGGTGTCGATCGGCTGTTTAGGGTTGTTTGTGTGATTAGGGCATCGTTTTCTTGGTTTAGGGCATCGGGTTTCTGGGTTTTTCTTCCACCGTTGGCTGCCAACAACCACCCCACGTCGACCATTAGACCTCTTGTCGCCGGTCAGGGGCTGTTGTTGTGGATTGTTCACACGGTGGTTCTTTGTTGTGAAGGGAGCGTGTGTTGTGTCGTCTTTCAGGGGTAATTGTCGCCTGTTTTGCGGCTTTTGTCGACTTGCGCCGTCACCAGTTGGCCATCAGACCTCAAGTCGCCGGTCATTTTGGTGGGGGCTGACGGCACTGCATTGGGTTTCCTTCCACCGGTGAGTGTTTTAGTTTCCTATCATTTTTTTTTTATTTCTCCTTCTTCTTTTCGCACTGTTTGTTGCTTTGCTGCGGTGGTCCGGTGTTCCTGCCAGTGACCGACCACTGCCGCCTCTGCCACTGCCTTGGTTGTGTGGGTTCAGGTTGTAGTGGGTGTTGCGGTTCGTGTGGTGTGGAGTTTCGGGTTGTGTGGGTGTTGGGCCGTTTGTCAACAGCTACGGTGTGGTTTGTTGGTGGTGGTCCTCAGCTGTTCAACGCCGTCGTGTGCGAGGAAGGGTGTTGGGTTTTGTTGTCCTTTCATGCCTGAGCTAGTACGGTACCATTGTACATTTTCGGGTATTCATTCGTGTTCGGATGGTTTCGGTAAAGGCCTGACTAAGGCGGCTTGGCAGAAACATTTACAGGACCGACATTGTCATGATGGTGCGTTGGACCTTACGCGTCAGACTCTTGCTAATAGTTTGACTGTTTATTCTAATGCGGAGAGTTCTTTGAGATGGATGGGGCTCTGGTTGTGTGGGGCATGTTTTAAAACCCGTACTGTTAGAGCTAGATGTCGGCATAGTCGGGGTGATATTGCGATGCATCCAGAGTGTGTTGATGGCCTCTACACCTTCCATATTCATGGTATTCCGAGACCTTTGGCTCGTTTTGGACTACATCTTAATGTCTCCAAGACGGAGGTCTTTTGGCCTGTTGAGGATCCTCGGAGTCGGCTTCCTGGGGTTTTCCCACCTTCTATTTCTCAGCCATTGCGTGGTGTTACAGTTTTGGGTGGACCTGTCAGTACTTGTCCTGGTTTTAGCAGTGAGATTGTGGCGAAAAGAGTAACTAAGACCATTGAGCTTATGGACTTGGTTGCGAGGATTGAGGACCCGCAGTGTGAGTTGCCTCTACTTCGAGCTTGTACTGGTATTTCTAAACTCTATTTCTCACTTCGTACTTGCTCCTCTAGTGTTTTTGGGTCAGTCCATCTTCCTTTTGATGTCGCTCTTCGTTCCAGCTTGGAACGTATTGTCACCGCGTCTGGGCCGGGTTTTAGAGATTGGCAGTGGCGCCTTGCTACTTTCCCTTTTCACTTTGGTGGTCTTCGTGTCTATGCGGCGGGAGATGTTTTATTCTGTGCTTTTATTGCGTCCCGTTTGTAGGCTGAGCTCCTTGGCCCTTCTAGTATTGTAGTTGTTGGCCCTAATTTTGATGATGTCGCGCGGGTGTTTACTGTGACTACAAGTTCTGGTATCTTAGGCAACCCTAGTGAAATTGCTGCCCCCAAACTTATGAAGAAATTGGCAGACATTTATTTCGCGACGGTTGCTGCTGCCTCAGAGTCTGTTTTCTCGACACCACGCCAGCTTGCTTTATGGCAGTCTCAGCAGGGGTCTCACTCCTCTGATTGGTTACGTGCGGTTCCTATCTCGGGGTTGGGTCAAACTATGAACGGGAGGACTTACCGTTGTGTGCTTGGGTATCGTCTGGGTGTTCCGTTATTCACGGTATCTAGGCCCTGCCCTGCTTGCTCTCGGGTTTTTGTTGAGGATGTTTTTGGGGACCATGCTGTTTCTTGTGCTGGTACTGTGGGCGTTAAGCATCGGCATAACCTCGTCCGGGACACTCTTTTCGACATCTGTTATAGATCTGGTATTACTGCGGGAAATGAGGTTGATATTGGTTTGGTTGATGGGCATGGTGGCTCTCTTCGTCCTGCGGATTTGCTGCTTTATTCTTGGGACAGAGGGCAGGATGTGTGCGTTGACTTGACTGGGTCTTCTCCTTTGACTCAGACTGGGATGACGGATTTTGTGCCTGACCGAGTTGTCCCTGATGCTGCTCAGCGTAAATGTGCTAAGTACGGGGGTTTGTCTGCGGCAGCGGGTTATGGTTTCCTTTCTTTCTCTTTCTCTTCACTTGGGGAGCTAGGTTCGGATGCTGTTGCCTTGCTCAAGCGGATCCGGAAATTCTCGGTATCTCAGGATGCGGGGGTTCGGGTGACCGCTTACATTTTTACTAGACTTAGCTTTGCTGTTGCTAAGGGTGTGGGAGCCCAGATTGTCTCTCGATTCCCCACCAATTTCATGTAAATTTTTATTTTCATTTTTTAATGAAAGCTGCGCGCATCCTTTTTATTAAAAAAAAATAAAAAATAAAATAATAATAATAATAATAATAATAATAATAATAATAATAATAATAATAAGTGATGCGTGTCTAAAATATGATGTTTCACACTTTATTCTACACGCATTTCAGAGCTCAAATGTGCAATATATGCCATTATTTCCCTATTTTCCTCTACTTTCGTGTTTTTGTCCATTATTGCAGAAATATGAAGAATTGAGCGGAAATCGAGCCGAATCCGTCCCTAAGTACTTAGCATTGCATTTGACATGGAGTATTGACTCGAGGAATGAGCTTGGTGCGCGTTTCAATGCCTAAAGATAGCAAAAGAAAGGGTGTGTACGAGTTTAAGAAGCAAAGAAGTGCTTCTCGACATTGCAGCCTGATTCAGATGGCCATATCTCGAGTTCTAGACCTGATAATCGAGTGATTCCAACTGGAGGTGAAAGCTTATCCTCTTAACTTTCCAACGCCGCGTAGAACGCTTGATTTGACCAAGTAACGAAGAAATGGCAGCTGTTTTAAGATCGGTGCGCTGCGCAGAATCGTCGAATGCTATTCTCAGACAAAGACTCTTGGTCGATCGATCGCCCAAGTGGTCGATCGACCACCCCACGGGTTCCAGTAGCTACTGTTCGCTGCTACTTAGTCGATCGACTGATGCTTATGGTCGATCGACTGAACAACGGGTCTGACGCAAAATAAAAGATCGAGAATAAGGAAGCCCAATATATATTAGGTTTAGGAATAATGTTACGTGAGATTTCTATATAACGTAACCTGACATCCAGTTTTATACATTCATTTTTTTAGAGAAATACTTAGGGTTCGATATTAAGTTTTGCATTAGGATACATAATCAATCAATAAAATTACTTTCGCATCCGGTTTTGATCTCTATTCTTGCTTCCTATCGGTATCTTTCTGTTCTTTATTTCAGTTTATTACTTTAATTCGTAGTGTAGAATTGCTAGTGAGGATTCCCAAAGCCGTATTATTGATTCATGTTAATTACTTGTCTAATTATTTCAATTATGTATTCTTATGCTTTAGTTCCGAATTATATTGTTGTTATCACTGTTAGTATGTGTAGCTAAATCACCCTTTGCTAGGATGTAGGGGATCTATGGCGTAGATGGCATTAGAATAGGCGACCTCGCATTAGGGCTTGGTCGATCGACTGGAGTAGCTGGTCGATCGACTGAGTCGGTTGGTCGATCGACTGGGGTAGCTGGTCGATCGACTGACTTCGTGTTTGATTTGCTTCGTTTGAATCGTTAAGTGCAATATCTATCAATGAGACCTAGCGGAGACTTGTTAGATGCTTAGTTCTGACCAACCTGTAGATCGAAAGATAGGGAAGGACTTAGATTAACGATTTAAGACGGCTAGATTGCTAGATCGAAAGATAATGTAATTTAGTTTGCATTAAGAATCATTAGTCAAGAACGAGAGTTAGTATTAATGAGACTTAGGGATTAGTAGCATAGGCCGAGAGGTAGTTACTAATTAACATGGACCGAGAGGACTTGTTTTCCCCATCACCCACGACTGTATTTCGAGACTTACCTAGACTTGTGTGCCATCGTAGCTGTAGTGACCCGATCATCTTAGCTCCTTTTTATCATTAGTTTACATCTATTTTTGTTATTTGCCCTTTTATTTTCGCATTTAGACTTAGATTCTTTCCCTATAAAAACCCCCACAATTGTTACCGATAGACTGAAATAAAAGCAACTATAACTCCCCCGCCTCTCTGTGGTTCGACCCTGTTACCACTAGCCTAGGTTAGTTTTAATAGGAATTATAAATCTTATTTTTGGTACTCACAACGACGGGTATCAAATTTTGGCGCCGTTCGGGAGGGAGGCGCGCTAGTTTTAGTTGTTTTTTATTTTAGTCGTGTTTAGCCTCAAGGGAAGACCGAGTACCTTGAGGCGTTCTTACCATTTCCTCTAGTGTTGTTTTGTTAGGTCCTACTGGTCCTATCTACAAGATTTCAGAGGGTGCACCCATGTTCCATTCTCGTGAACAAGCAGGTCTTTGTTTTGTGAGAGATGCGGCGGAGCGGGACACACACCGATGCATGCGGGCACCCTAAGGAGAAGATGATCGCTTTTCATCAACTTCAGCTCGACAATTCGTATAATTACGCTCCTACTTCACCGCATCAACCATATGAGCCTCCAAATGAAGCCCCACCACCATCCACTCCGTCACAAAGAAGAGTTGAAAAACGAAGTTGCAGAGTTGACGAGTCTAGTGCAGTTGCTTATGGTGGAGGTACAGAAAAGCAATGCGGCGAATCAGGTCTTAATCGCGGAAGCCGATATCTCATATTGCAACATTGGATCAAAATGCGGTGAGATACCGAGTCAATTTCACTTTCTAAATCAGCGTATTGAGACCGTACATGCAATGACGCTGAGGAGCGGGTCCGCTCTTGATGGACCTAAGAAAGCTGCTGGAAAAGGAAAGAAGAAAAAGGGCGAGAAGAAGACGGACAAAGAAGCGATTCCGGTCGATCGACCGCATCACCTAGTCGATCGACCACCCGCGATCCTCGGTGATACCTTCCGATCTCTCTGTTCATTCGGAAAAGAAGAAATCGATCGATCGACCGACCACACCGGTCGATCGATCGATGATGATGCTTCTGATGATGAGCCAATTCGTCCTCCAATGCCGATAACTTGAGGGATTTCTTGTTTCGGGATGAGACGACTCCGAATTTATTGAGGCAAGACCCCGAGTGCTTTGATGGGTCCGTTCCAATTCCAAAGTATGATCCTACGATGATTAATGGTTCATTCCCGAGACGGTCGAAGATGGGTCAAGTTACAACAAAGACAAAGTAGTGGATTTTCGGCCTAAGTCCACTGATGCCAGTGTGAGAGACCTAGAAGAGAGGGCAAAGCTACTTCTGACAGCCCCTTATCCAGAAAGACTAGTGCCGACCAAAGATGAGGTAACATTCGATAAATTTAAAGATGTCGTGCGTAGTCTTAATGTGCAAATACCTTTCTTAGAGCTAGTTAATCAAATACCTGCATACATGAAGTTTATGAAGCAGTTGCTAGCTAAGAAGAGGTCTTTGAATGTTGTGGAGTCGGTGCATTTAATCAAGAGTCTAGTTCGTACTTAACTCACACCGCTACTCATAAACCGTCCGACCTGTAGTAGTTTCTCCGTCCCCGCAATATTGGTACCTTCTCAATCGAGAAGGCATTATGTGATTTAGGGGCTAGTGTCAGTGTTATGCCTTTGAGTCTGGCTAAGAAGTTGAGATTGACTAGATTTGCCATTACCGACATGATGTGCAAATGGTCGACCGTTCTGCGATTCCAAGAGGGGTCTTAGAGAATGTGCCTGTTCAAATTGAAAAGTTCTTTTTTCCTGTTGACTTTGTTGTTTTGGATATTCCTGAAGATGTCAACACCCCAATTATTTTGGGACGACCGTTTTTGCACACTGCTGGTGCCATAATTGATGTAGGGGAAAGAACTTTGAAATTTAAGGTAGGGAAGCATTCTATTATGTTTGCCCAGTCCCCTAGGAAGAAAGACCCCATGTGGCCCATGACCTGTAATATGATTTCTGAAAAGAAATCTTATTTTGTGCTTTCTGACATTCCCACTTCCTTACCTGTACCTATTCCTGTTATGACACCTCCGCCCCAGATTGGGAGCAATATGGAGGACAATTCTCTTGTTTTGAATGTTGCAGGAACCGGTTTGGGGAAGGAAGAACCGCTCGCTACTCCAGCTGTGAAGGAGCCCATTGTTCAGAGAGGCGGTTTGGGATGTTTGAGCTATGCAACTGACGAGGAGCCAGATGAGGAGCCCAAGAAGAAGGAGCCAGTCAAAATCTCGGAGTCGGATATTGAGTGTGAGGAGCTAGGAGATGATGGCCATGCTTGGGAGGATGCTAGAGATGATCCATTGAGCATCCCAGTTGGAGTAGAGTGGAGCCCAGCTTCTGAGATGAGCACTGCGGAAGCTACTTCATGTAGACAGAAGCCTTGGTCGGAGATTTTCCGTAGTTTCCGTTGATCTATGCGTTTCTTAGACTTTTTAAAGACTCTTTACTGCTTTAGACTTTTTATTGCTTTTGTGTGCGCGAAACTTCGCATTTTAATTCCCTTGCTTAGGATTTTTAAGTACTCTAGACTTTATTCTGGGTTTTGCGCAATTTTGGGCGCGTATTATTGTGCATTTGCAGGTATTTAGAGCTTGTTAGCTCAAATCATTGAGCAATTACGAAGAAATAAGACGCTGCAGTTGAGTGTTTTCGATCGATCGATCGATCGATTGTATGGTCGATCGATCGATTTGGTGTGTTTACAGGAGCTACTGTTCACGCCCACCTGGTCGATCGACTAGGTTAAGTGGTCGATCGACCACCACTCTTTCGCTATTTTCATTCACGACCTCTCCCCTGCTGTGTTTGGTCGATATGCGGACCTAAGGGAGTCTTCTACTCCACTTTATTTTCCGTCAAATTATCTATTTCTTCTATTGTCTCATTTGTGCACAATTTTTTCCGCTTTAAAATTGTTTTCTCGGTTTTATGCGCGGTATCTTTTGTTTGTCTTTTTAGGTACCTATGGTAGCACTGCTGGCTACTGAAACCTCCTAGCTCACGCTGGTTTGGGGAGGTTTCCTTTTGCTGCGCTTAAAGTCTTGTGAGTTCCTGATTTCTTCTTCATGTCTTGTTTATTTATTTCCCGCAAAATCTCATTTCCTTTTGCTTTCATTACATGATTTTGCACAATGGGGACATTGTGCGATTTGGTTTGGGGAAGGGTTTTGCGTCGCATATCATTTGCTTGCATTCACGTTTACATTTTGTTTTGCATTGTTGTTTCATTTCTTATATATACAGAAAATTCAAAAAAAAAAAAAAAAAAAAAAAAATTTGAAAAATTTCAAAAAATTCAAAAAAATGCACGTTTATTTTAGCATATAGGTCGAGTCGGAACGGTAGTATTTCTATGATGATTTTGCATTTGCACCTGTTTCGCTTGAGCCTTGCTAGATTAACATGTTATTAGTAGAATCATATATGCATAGTCTACGAGTTTTCGTTAATTATTTGCTGAACTTGAAACTTGACTTAGAATTTTGGCAACCTACATCATATTTCTGAGACTTAGAGCCTATAACTGGTGTCATCTATGACCGGTTTATTTAGGAATGTGATTAGTACTCCTTATGAGACATGTTACATAAATGTGCATAAATATGAATTTGATCTACTTAATACCTGTATGCATTCGGTTTGTGGTTTGTTGACACATGTGGTAGAGGTTTCCCTTTTCTTATTTTGCCCATGAACCCCTCATAGCCAAATTTAGCCTCTTTTGTCCCATAAACTACAGTCTAAAATTAGCCTACCTTATCCGAGCTAGTACTTGTATTTTTGGGAATATTTTATTGCGATTTGGTTATAAGCTCATTTTGAGATGATGTTGGGAAGATGAAAGAAAAAAAGGAAGAAAAGGAAGAAAAAAATAGAAAAGAAAAAAAAAGAGGAGAAAAATGATTCGAAAAAGAAAGAAAAGAAAAAAGAAACGATGCTGTAGAAGCTGGTCGATCGACTGCTCCACATGGTCGATCGACTGCATCCCGAGAAAAATAAAAATCGAAAAAATCACATGTTTCAATTATTACGATTTGGTGATTTTCACTCCCATGTTCTCATTTATATTATTTGGGGAGTTAACTTTTATGGAGGTTGTGAGCTTTGTGCCTTGAATTGGCACCGTCTTGTATCATTTACATTGAGTTTGAAGTTGGGATTCGCTTATAGTTTGGATTGAAGTTACTAGCTTGGCTTATTACTCCTCATATCCAAATTCTTTTTAGCCCTTCTTACCCATTACCTCACATATCCATATTTACATCGGCATGTGTCATGGTCATCTGTTTGGTTGGAATGCATATGTACGGTTGTAGGGATTATTTTCATATTAGATTGCAGGCATGTTCTTATAGGTCGTAGTTAGGTGAGAGTCACTACAAAATTAATTCTTTCTATCTTACATATATTCACCTGTACCTATTGAGTGATTTGAGCGACCCGTGAGAGTCCAATTTGATAAGTCTCTACAGTTAATGGTTCGGCATGTCTTTGACGACATCATAACTCGTTTGCATGATTCATATTGCTAATTGATTGTTAGTTGTGCATTAAATTGGTTTAGGCTTTACAGTTTGCATTTCGCTCTGAGATTGAACTCGTTCCATTAGGTTTTAGGATCGAGTCTAGTTCTTGCTTGGGGACAAGCAAGGTTTGGTTTGGGGAGATTTGATGCGTGTCTAAAATATGATGTTTCACACTTTATTCTACACGCATTTCAGAGCTCAAATGTGCAATATATGCCATTATTTCCCTATTTTCCTCTACTTTCGTGTTTTTGTCCATTATTGCAGAAATATGAAGAATTGAGCGGAAATCGAGCCGAATCCGTCCCTAATTACTTAGCATTGCATTTGACATGGAGTATTGACTCGAGGAATGAGCTTGGTGCGCGTTTCAATGCCTAAAGATAGCAAAAGAAAGGGTGTGTACGAGTTTAAGAAGTGCTTCTCGACATTGCAGCCTGATTCAGATGGCCATATCTCGAGTTCTAGACCTGATAATCGAGTGATTCCAACTGGAGGTGAAAGCTTATCCTCTTAACTTTCCAACGCCGCGTAGAACGCTTGATTTGACCAAGTAACGAAGAAATGACAGCTGTTTTAATATCGGTGCGCGCTGCAGGAATCGTCAGAATGCTATTCTCAGACAAAGACTCTTGGTCGATCGATCGCCCAAGTGGTCGATCGACCACCCCACGGGTTCCAGTAGCTACTGTTTTTGCTACTTAGTCGATCGATCGATGCTTATGGTCGATCGATGAACAACGGGTCCGACGCAAAATAAAAGATCGAGAATAAGGAAGCCCAATATATATTAGGTTTAGGAATAATGTTACGTGAGATTTCTATATAACGTAACCTGACATCCAGTTTTATACATTCATTTTTTTAGAGAAATACTTAGGGTTCGATATTAAGTTTTGCATTAGGATACATAATCAATCAATAAAATTACTTTCGCATCCGGTTTTGATCTCTATTCTTGCTTCCTATCGGTATCTTTCTGTTCTTTATTTTGAGGTTTATTACTTTAATTCGTAGTGTAGAATTGCTAGTGAGGATTCCCAAAGCCGTATTATTGATTCATGTTAATTACTTGTCTAATTATTTCAATTATGTATTCTTATGCTTTAGTTCCGAATTATATTGTTGTTATCACTGTTAGTATGTGTAGCTAAATCACCCTTTGCTAGGATGTAGGGGATCTATGGCGTAGATGGCATTAGAATAGGCGACCTCGCATTAGGGCTTGGTCGATCGACCGAGTAGGTGGTCGATCGATCGAGTCGGTTGGTCGATCGATCAGGGTAGCTGGTCGATCGATCGACTTCGTGTTTGATTTGCTTCGTTTGAATCGTTAAGTGCAATATCTATCAATGAGACCTAGCGGAGACTTGTTAGATGCTTAGTTCACCAACCCTTTGTAGATCGAAAGATAGGGAAGGACTTAGATTAACGATTTAAGACGGCTAGATTGCTAGATCGAAAGATAATGTAATTTAGTTTGCATTAAGAATCATTAGTCAAGAACGAGAGTTAGTATTAATGAGACTTAGGGATTAGTAGCATAGGCCGAGAGGTAGTTACTAATTAACATGGACCGAGAGGACTTGTTTTCCCCATCACCCACGACTGTATTTCGAGACTTACCTAGACTTGTGTGCCATCGTAGCTGTAGTGACCCGATCATCTTAGCTCCTTTTTATCATTAGTTTACATCTATTTTTGTTATTTGCCCTTTTATTTTCGCATTTAGACTTAGATTCTTTCCCTATAAAAACCCCCACAATTGTTACCGATAGACTGAAATAAAAGCAACTATAACTCCCCCGCCTCTCTGTGGTTCGACCCTGTTACCACTAGCCTAGGTTAGTTTTAATAGGAATTATAAATCTTATTTTTGGTACTCACAACGACGGGTATCAAATTTTGGCGCCGTTGCCGGGGAGGCAGCGCTAGTTTTAGTTGTTTTTTATTTTAGTCTGTGTTTAGCCTCAAGGGAAGACTGAGTACCTTGAGGCAGTTCTTACCATTTCCTCTAGTGTTGTTTTGTTAGGTCCTACAGGTCCTATCTACAGTACTTCAGGAGGGTGCACCCATGTTCCATTCTCAGGAACAGCAGGTGCTGTTTTGTGAGAGATGCGGCGGAGCGGGACACACACCTGATGCATGCGGGCACCCTAAGGAGAAGATGATCGCTTTTCATCAACTTCAGCTCGACAATTCGTATAATTACGCTCCTACTTCACCGCATCAACCATATGAGCCTCCAAATGAAGCCCCACCACCATCCACTCCGTCACAGCAAGAGTTGAAAAACGAAGTTGCAGAGTTGACGAGTCTAGTGCAGCTGCTTATGGTGGAGGTACAGAAAAGCAATGCGGCGAATCAGGTCTTAATCGCGAAGCTGATATCTCATATTGCAACATTGGATCAATTCTATTGGTTTTTACCCCAAGTACACAATCGAAAGTTACCTCCCCCTCCACTCCTCCAGAATGTCATGCAACAATGATGACAAAACATCAGAAACTAACACCCAAATCAAGATCAAATACCGCACCAAAATCGACACAAATTGTCGACTGTCAACGTTTAATCTGTTATATAGCAAGAAATTTTATGGGAAACTCAACAAATTTGGGAACATATGGCGCAAAATTGCAGTAAATCTCGCAAAAATCACATTTCCTATGCTCTAACAATTCTGGGTTCCTCTCCCATAATGTAAGTATCGTACTCCCTCCGTTCAATTCAATTTCATAAGTTCGATTAAAATACACCTCACACTCTCACATATATCGAGCAAACGTATGAAATTGGCTTGAACGGAATATTTTAACCCAACTTTAATTCGAATGTCGTTATGTAATTCCAAATTTTACGTAATCACTTGAACAAATAATCACGTTTGTTGTGTGCTTCCTTGTATTGCGCCAAATGCTGGAGAAACTAGAAAGTGTGATGCTTTTCTGTTAATTATTGTTATATGGGTATTTTGCTGATGAATTAAAGACTGAATTTTTATGAAATTGTTTGTGTTAAAAATAGTGCATTTTAATTGAATAAGCCATGGCTTCTGTTCTTGCTTCTTGGGTATCTCCTAGTTTTCTTAAACATTTAGGTTACAAATCTGGGTTTAGAGATGGGATTAAGTGTAATTTAAGTAGGGTTAGTTTGAATGATGCTTCTATTGTTAAGGGGAATGAGAACAATGGGTGTGCAATTCGTGGCGGAAAGGGGGATTTTGGTAGGATTGGTGGAGGAGGTAAGAGGGGTAGGAAATTAGGTCCAGTGGATTTGGAAGTGTTCTGGGATGATGGGTATGGGGGTGTAAGTATGAAGGATTTTCTTGATATTTCTACGGAGATGATAAGGCCGGATGGTGGACCTCCTAGATGGTTTTGCCCTGTCGAGTGTGGCCGTCCATTAGACGATTCACCATTGCTTATGTATTTGCCGGGTAATTTTTGTTGCTCACGTGGTTCCGAATTTTTAGATGTTTTTTTTTTGTTCTTGACTTTGGGAAAACAACAACATTACCTTATTGCCTTAAGGGATCTTGTAGATTTTGGGGGTGGGGGTTCGGATATACGCAGCGCCTTACTCCTGTGTTAGCATTAGCAAAACAGAAGTAGCTGTTTTCGAATAACCCAAATTGAAAATTTTATAATAGGGGAAAATCCAATAAGGGAGGATAAGTTTCATTTTGGTAAAAGGCCCATGTTGGATAATTAGTGAAACCTTAAGGCAACAAAGTTAAATAAGCCCGAGCCGAAGCACCGAAAGTGGGAATAGTCTTTTCTATATATCTATGATGGTATTAAGTTAACATGATATTCTTTCCTCATTACTGTAGGTATGGATGGCGTTGGATTGGGTCTCATTATGCATCACAAGGCCCTGGGGAAGTAAGTCTGGTTCGTCTTCAATGATTACTTGAGTATGATTTTGTCTAATTACTGGTAGAAGATAATGTTAAGCTGCAGAAAGTAGCTATACTCGTGGAATTGAAACCGGATATTGTCTATGTGATGAATTCTGCCTTTTTCTGTATGAATTGTTATCTATCTAACACCGTTTGTTTTGCAAACCTTGCTCTATCGTTTGAGATTCACCATAAAATATTTGAATACTGATGTGGGTTTCTGCATGTATTATCGATTCACAGTCTTTTCGCCTATATAAGGATGCTTCCTATGACATTGCTCCAAATTTTAAATTTCTCATTGGCTGCAGGGTGTTTGAAGTTCGATGCCTTCACATTCCAGTTTATGATAGGACACCATTTAGAGGTACATTTCATATTTTATGCTTAGGTGAACATTGTAATGCTGTAACTTTGAGTCATAGGTCATCATTAATAATGAGGCTGCAGGCAAACATTTTTTACTTGCAGGCCTTAGTTCTAATGTTTGCTATATTACTAGCAAATTTTACGTCCAATGCAATGGCAGGATAAAAGTGGTCACATGTATAGACTATAAGTCATAAAATTACAGCGAAAATTGCATCAAATTAATACTGCGACCCCTCCCAAAAAATCTGACCTCTTTTGACCTTTGGACCAGTGTCAACTTGTGATTTGTGGCACTGTATAATTTTTATGATGATGTAGATCAAAAATGCATTATGGCGTTGTCCAGGAAAGCATCAATGACTAAACTTTCCCCTTTTTGCTATGCAGGATTGGTTGAATTTGTCGAAAAAGCGGTAAGAGAGGAACATGCTTCATATCCAGATAAACCAATTTATTTGGTGGGTGATTCATTTGGAGGATGTCTAGCACTTGCTGTTGCTGCTCGTTGTCCTACCATCGACTTGGTTCTTATACTTGTTAACCCTGGTATGCTTTGCTGTATAGCTTTTCTCACTCCATTTTTCATTTTAAAAAACAGTCACTGACAGTTTTTCTTTGTATTTGATAGCAACATCAGTGCACAGGAGCCCCCTTAAACCTTTTTTCCCTGTACTTGGGGCATTGCCTGATGGACTTCACAGGACACTCCCTTATATCCTCAGCTGTACGTTGGGTATGTTCCAGTCTTGTTCCTATATTATACGCTGCACTCTTTTATACTTCTATCAATGTTAGGGGTTTGCATCAAGGGTCGGGTGTGAAATTGTGAATCAAACAACTCTGTCTTTGCACGTCATCACTCATCATCCTCGGGCTCTCGGGGTTTTTTAGACTCTCTCATCATCGTCGTGACTTAAAATTTTCATTTCAGGCTTCAATAGGGGCGTTTGGTTCGGGGGCTTTAGAAAAGGGAAAGGGAATGAAAATAGGTGATTCCTTTTGTTGTTGTTTGTTTGACACAAACAAAGGGTAACCATATCCTCCCTTACCCCCAAAGCCATCCACATCCATACCCTCACCCCCCTAGGGTAAGCCCATACCCTTTCCCTCCTACTCTCTATTTCCACCACTACATCCGTACACCCACCGTCAACCACTGCCACCAACACCCACCACACCCTCCCACACCGACACAACCATCATCAGCGACGCCGGCGGCCCCTCATTCCGGCCCACTCACCGGCGTACTCATTCGGACCCCGCATCCCCAACCACTAAACACCACACCAACACCTTCAATAACTCTCCCACCCCACCGAAACTCCCTCCCTCGCAGGTAGCCACCTCTTTTCCCGACAGCCCCACCACTGTCGAAGCGTCCCCCAACCAACGGTGAGGGAGGGAGTTTCGTGGGTGGTGGAGGTTGTTTTTAGGTTGGTTTCGGGTTTGGGTTAAGGAGTGTATGACGGTGTGGGAGGATGGGGTCGACAATACGACGGTGAGGCGGCTACTGAGCGGCGACGACGAATTGCCCGGTGGTGGTGGTGGCGGTGGCGTAGGATAAGGTGGTTTGTGGTGTTGGTGGTGGATACGGTGAAAGTTAATTTCCCTTTCTTGTTTCCAAACAACTAATATAATCTAAGGGTAACACATACCTTTCCCCTCATTTCCCTTTCTTGTTTTCATTCTCTTTCCCTTTCCCGTACCAAACGCCCCCTTAAATGCATTTTCATCTTTGTGTTCGTATATCCATAATAGCTAAGTGCTCGTCACTCTAGGTTAGAGGTGTTCAAATGCGGGCTTGGGCCGGACATGGGTTGTGCTCACGTTTAGTTTTTGGCCCACGGACAAGCGGGTTCGGGACGGGTTAGTGGGTTGGCCCTTTGTATTTTTTTTTAAAATGCCTTGTCCGTACTCGCTTTTTTAGCAGGCGGGATGGGCCGGGTTCAATGGACGGGATGACCCATGAACAGCTCTACTCTAGGTGAACAAATCGTCGTCCATTATAGAAGAGCTAAGCTTCTTTTGATTCTTTTCATGTTTGGTTGGAAAGCTGCCTTCACCTCTGAGTTGGATAAATTGCGTACATTGTCTTTACTCGGACTTGTGTTTTGCTCAATATCGTTGTACTCCTAGCATCAAATTAATATTTTTTCCTTTAAATTATGGTCCTTCCCATAGTACTTATATTGCGAATAGGTCCCTGTTTTTCTGTTCAGTGAACTCCTTGTGTAGGACTTCACTTGTTGCTCCCATAAATTGTTTGCTAATTCAATAACAAATGGAAAGGTGATACTTTGTTATGTTACTAGAACACTTCACTTTGGTGTCATGTCCCTTTTTGACATGACAAGACGCTCCATTTTAGGCCCAAGACTTTTTCTTTTGTTCAGAAAAATGGCTGTGTTTGATACTCTTAACACGCCTCCGCATTTACACTTGCTAGCCGAGTCTTAATTCAATTGTATTGAACCTTTTCCCTATTCATACACTCAGGTCATCCATTGAAGGTGGCGATGGTCAATGTTGACACAAAGCTCCCCCCTAGCTCAAAGCTTCAGCATTTCGCTGAAAATTTACTATGTTTGTTACCACGCCTATCTGTAAGAATCTCTTACTCAAAATTATTCTCTTTTTGGCATACCTATTTTTGCTATTTGTATTGTTTTTTAGGAAAATCAGTTTGTCTTTGTTTGGAATTCTTTACTCAATGGTAGAAATGAGTGAACTTTTATGCTGAACAGGCAAACAGTTATATTTTTGACAGTTAGTCAGAATATATGATTTAGGTGGTGCAGCTCTGACTTTTTGCGTTTTATTTTCGAAGTTTCTGTTGCGTTTGTGTTTGAGTACTTGTCATTTTACATTCTGATTGCCTTCTATGAGAATATGAGAGTATGCAAATTTCCAATCCTGACTACGAGGGCTTACTCATTTAAAGAGGTTTTCTCAAAAGATTTGACTTTGTCCCATATGATCATGGGTTGTAATTTTATGCGGTTTCATAAAAAATCTGTTAAAGCAATTTGATAAATGTTAAGGACATACACTTTAGGAAGAAACGAGTATTCACACCAATAAGAGAGGTTTATTTATTATCTTCTTAAAATTGTCTTAACCTCCCTTCTCTTTTGCAAAATATATTGTCTGTCATCAAGAAGTCCTCACCGACCCTTTTAGAATGCAAATATCTGAGACTACATTTCTTCCTTTTTAGGTTGTAGCAGACGTTATACCCAAGGACACCTTAGTTTGGAAGTTGAAGCTGCTGATATCAGCTGCTGATTACACAAATCCTCGGCTGCATGCTGTCAAAGCTGAAGTACTTGTGCTTGCTAGGTTCGTTGTGAAGTGCTTACTAATGAGTTTTTTTTTTTTTTTTTTTTTTTTTTTTTTTTTCTATGTATGGGGAATATCCCATTCGATTACCTAATACAACGGTGGTCAAATTGTTTTCTTTGCCTTGTTGCGGGATTGTGCTGCAGGCACTTTTCTAGGGTTTTCTTTATTTGTATTTCATGCAATGCGTTGAGGTGCATGACATGTGCAATTATTTTGAACAGAGTTACCAGTCGTATCCTGCTCTTTGTCTCTCCTTTCCGTCGTAGATAATACTCTTTATTACGGAATATTATCTACAACGGCAAGGACTCCGTATAAATGGTGCTTCATGATAGCTAACTTTTTTTGTACGCTGACGGTACAAACCCTTTGTGTAAAATCTTAAATCTCAAGAATTGTTATTTTACGTTGAAATGATATGTTTGTGGCTTATTTTTTGTTCTTTTCCTCACACTTATTTGCACCTTCTAGTTTTTGCTATCCGTAGTTTTCTCAATTTATAAATCTTCCCACATAATTCTATCTTTGTACTGTTTTTTTGTCGATATACCTTGAAAGCTCTTTTCAAGTTTTTACGAGTATCTGTTTAATGTAGTAACTGCTTTGTCCTTTTGGTTTTCAGTGGAAAGGATAACATGGTTCCGAGTGAAAATGAAGCAAAAAGGCTTTCAGGTTTGCTGAAGAATTGCGAATTTCGGATCTTTAAAGATAGTGGGCATACACTTTTGATGGTATGTTCTTTTCTCTAGAGGAGAAAATTTACACTTCGTGCTCTACTGTGATTTTCTACTTTTTTAATTCGTGGGAGCGTCTACTGGACCATGTTCGAGTTGCTCATACTTTAAATTGTCTTGGAAAAACTGAGTTGAGTGTCTTTGAAGAGGCTCCCACACTAAAGCAAGAATGACCGGGAGGTTGAAATGACCAACTGATGCATCGCCCACATCACCCATTTAACAACCCTCTGAAAACTTACCGTCATCAATGAAAAACCTCGAAAAATGGTCCCTGTATCATTTCACATATTCCATTGCAAAACTAAAAAAGCGATATATGGAACCATTACCTCGTAAAACAATTTATTTTTTATGAAATCTAGACCCCATTAAGAGGGAATGGACCCTCCATTTCTATTCAGAATTGCACAACAGGTATGTTAGGATAATTGTCGATCCCAAAATTATTTCAAGGACATAGATATGTATCATCACACAAATATTCTTCATTCAAGATTTATCCAAGACATGTACGTTTTGCCGCACTAAATGGCAACCCTTTTAAAATTTTCTTTCTTTTTAGTTTTATAAAATTAGTGAGCCTTCTCAAACTAAATGTTACTCCCTCCCATCCACTCTTTTCTTCCCCTTTGAAGTGGGCACGGAGATTAAGGGTGGGGAGTATAATATTGATAAAGATATGAGTGGGGTTTGAGAATTGGAGAGAGGTATGAATAATTAGGATTAAATATTAATAAAGAAGATGGGTGGGGTTTGGTTATTGGAGAGATGTAGGAATAATTAGAATTAAATATTAATAAAGGATATAGTGGGGGTTTGATTAGTGGAGAGAGGTAAGAGTATAATATTAATAAAAACTTTCTCAAAAAGGAAATGAGAAGAAAACCTGAATAATCCGTTTTAGGAAGTAGGGAAGAAAAGAGTGGATGAGAGGGAGTATATAATTACAAACTTGTATTGTAAAAGATTATGTTTGAGTTTCTTCACCTTAACTTTACTTAATGATGAAATTAAGCCCCCTAATTTTCACTTGTAGCTATTTACCCAACTTGACTTTAACCAAAAGTGAAACTCAGCTCCAGTTTTGGTTTCAACCAAAATTGTTTAAAAAATCATTTTATAGGATTTGTTTTACACAAAAAAAATTAGTTTACATCTTTAGCAAATTTTGAAGAATTCAATATACAACTTAAAATAGTTTTACATGCATAATGAATAGTGCCGACTAATATGGAGCAGTTTAACAAACTGCTCCATATAAAGTTGTATGTGGTATTGTTGCATGTATACTAAATTGTATATATTCGTTAAAAATATTCCTATTTTTATAATAAACTTTTAAAAAGTGGATAAATGTGTCTAAAACTTACTATCATCTGTACAATAAAGAGGAAATAAAGTGTATCTACTATCATTTTATGGTGAGATTGTTTGAAAATGAAAAATAGAGCTTAATTTTACTTATGGTTAAAAATACGGGGGCTAATTACTACTATCGAAAATTAGGAGCTTCATGGGCTTAATTTCACTATTAATCACGCTTTCATTTTCTTTTTATATTTTCCTTCCTTACATGGTTTTTTTTGGTAAAATGTAAGATTTTCATTAATGAACAACTATTACATCCAACATTACATCCAAATCCATCTTAATGCCAAACATAGACTACATACAATATATTTAGACCATGATATCCAACCTATGTAGCCAATCTCTATCACGACTTAATACAGTCTGATCTATCCTCTGCTGCACTCTTCCATGCACCAGCTTCTGAATTTCAATCATTCCAGGTCTTGTTAGTCTTAATTCCAACCTGCATTTGTTTCCTTCCATCCAAATATAGTACCAGCAGGCTGTCCTGACCATACGACACACCTTGAGATGTATTCTAGAGCAATTGTTGGTGTTACCAGTGAGCTTCAACTGCAACCAGGCTTCTAAACTTGCAATTACTTGGGAGCTATACACACAGTTAGCAAACAAATGCTCATGAGTCTCCATATCCCTTCCACACAGTACACACTCATTATTATCACTTAAACCAATCTTGAATAATTTTTCCTTTGTGTTCAATGCCTCATGCTTAATTAACCAACCAGTAAAGGAATGTTTGGGGACACACCTACTGTCCCAAACATCCTTATACCACTAGACAGAGGGGTGCATTTCTTGTAGCGAGAGGTACCCAGAGCCTATAGTATAGCCTTTCAGATTCTGATTTCTGAACCAAATGCTATTCTGATACCCTGTCACCATCCTGTCTTTAACCTTGCACATATTCCTCCAATTCTTTACATGGTTTGTAGTGATGACTTAATGGTTTTATGGTGCTACTTTCGTTTGTACTCCCTTTTAATATATTCTTGTTTTATGTCTCTATAACTCATTTGCCTCCCATTCATTCTTCTTTTAGAGTTCTATTACTTCTTTTATTTTCTTAAGTTGTTCTCATTTATAGAAACACTCACTTTTCTTTTTAATACTCCGTATCTTTCAAATAAAAGCAATTTTCATCAAGAATCTAATGGTATAAATTCCGTAATATTTCTCACATTACTTTTTCTTAAATATGAAGTCAAATCTTATATAAAAAAACACGGCTTATAGTAATAATTTTTTTTTAAAAAAAAAAAAAAAAGAAGAAGAAAAAAAAAAAAAAAAACTCCCTTCTTTTCTTTCTATAGATTTCAGTATTTCACCACCCTTTTAGAGTTTTAGCATCAATTCATGCTAGCCGATCCTAAACTAATGTAGGACTGAGCGCCTAAGGCTTAGATGCTGATATTCTTCATGAAAAAGAAGTAGCATCGAAGGACATGAAGTCCTCATAAGTCATAACATTAACATTGAGCTTTAAATTAAATTACACTACTGTTAATCTGGTAGTAAAGAATGACGGACAATGCTGTGTATTAGTTACAAGCTCACAATGTTATATGGTGCTTATTATGGAACAGGAAGAAGGCGTTAAAATACTCACAATCATCAAAGCCACCAACAAATATCGCCGTTCAAGAAAGATTGATTTTGTTAATGACTTTATTCCCCCAAGTGTGCAGGAATACAAAGTTGAATTTGATCAAATGACCAGGTAGATTTCAAACTTGTACTCCGTATATATTTTTGTTATCTGACATACAAGATGTTCGATTGCCCAACAGAACATGTATGACGTATTAATGTTAATATGGCATGACTGTAAAGTTGTAGTGTGATGTGGTAAGATAGACGCTAGCATTTTAGATATAATTATGTAGCTTTTATGATGATATGTTGTTGTAGAATCACAAATCCCTTTTTTCTCTCAAGTCCCTTGGCATTATTCTTAGAATCTCACAGGGCATTCCGTAAAGGTAAGCCAGCCAGAAATAAGATTTTGTTCTTGGTCATTGTGGAGATATCATGTCTTTTTTTTTCTTTTTACTTTCGATCCTTTTGAAACCATTATAGATACCAAAATAGCAATGTATAACTAGTCAAAATATTTATTTTTAATATCGTACTATTTTAGGTGTAACCGGTTATTAGCTTATGATACACAAAATCCCGATGCTTTTTTATCTTTTTCTCTCAGTTTTTAATGTTGATAGTTATGAACTTGTGAATTTGAAGTCTGTTTTATTAAACCATATGCTTTTATGCATCATGTCAAACGAATTGTTTTTACTGTTTGATATAGCTGGTTCCTTGTTTATAAATTGTTGCTTTGGTTACTGGCAAATCATCCTTCGTGTTAATTACTTTTCACTTTATGTTCTCATTTATCAAGTTACTGACCACAGTGTGATTATTACTTCTTTTTGGAACGACTCAGTCTATCTCTATACGAATACCGAAAAAGTGTGCTCAGTTTTCAACTTATCAACGAAATTTGTTTCATATGAACTGCAGCCCGAATCTGAATTGTATCAGTCCTGTTTACTTCTCAACCTTAGAAGACGGGAAAATAGTGCGTGGTCTTACTGGGGTTCCGAATGAGGGCCCTGTCTTGTTAGTTGGTTATCACATGTTAATGGGCCTCGAACTCTGTGGCTTACATGAAGTATTTTTACGCGAGAAGAAAATCATGCTTCGAGGTTTAGCGCATCCACAATTACTTTCTCTAAGATACACAAATGAAGTGTCATTTATTGATTACACCAGAGTTTTTGGTGCAACACCTGTGTCAGCACACAACTTTTTCAAATTACTTTCGACAAAGTCCCACATACTTCTTTATCCTGGTGGTGCACGAGAGGCTCTCCATCTCAAGGTCAGTATAAATATGTCGATTGGTTGGCTAGTTTCTTACACTTCACCGTGTGTGTTTGTTAAAGGCATATAGTGACCGTCATAAATAAATAAATAAAACCCTTAAATGTGGAAATAAGAATGGTAAATTTTATGAAGTAGGTAATATTTATGTCTTTTAAGACTTGGCTCCAAGCCCACAAGTGATTGATGCAGGTGCGTGTCAGTGTGTATAACACAACTATTTTGTGAAACAAACTAATGTATGGCCTAAAATTGAGTGTAAAGTTTTGTATCCCGTTCGCATGGCACATGCAACAAAGTGAAGTGTTAAAGTAAAGTAGTTTATAGTATTTGTTTGTGTTCTATAAGGTCTTGTTTGGATCGCTGGATTTTGAGGGATTGGAGGGGAGGAAAATGGAGGTAGGTGATTTCCTTTGTTTGGTTAGCAAAATAGAAGTGGGGGGATTTGGGGGGAGGGAAATCGAAACCCTCCGTTTCTCTCCTCCTAGGCAAATCAAAATCTCTCCAATAAAAAGGAAATTTGGTGGGAAATTCTCCCCCTCCACTGCCCCTCCTTTTCCCTTCCCTCATTTTCCCGTCCCTCTCCTTTCGTCCCTGGTTTCTTATCCAAACAAGGGCTAAAGTTATAAATAGCATCAAGCTGAGTGTTCACTAACTGGCAGGGTGAAGAATACAAGTTATCTTGGTCGGACAGACAAGAATTTGTGCGGATGGCGGCAGCATTTGGGGCCACCATTGTACCATTTGGAGTTGTGGGAGAGGATGATTTAGTTGAGGTAACCTCTCATATAATATAATTTTGTATTCATCTACCTATTGATAACACTATTAGATTCCTTCTTTAATACTCATTCATGCTTATTGAATACACTTTGAGTTAATTTAGTATTACTAATCCAGTAGAGTTCCGCAAAGTGGTAGTTCTATGAAGGAGCTACCGTGGTTACAGGATACCTTAATGTTTTTTTTTTTTCCTTTTGTGCATTTTCCCTATGATTTGTGCGATAATTAAGTTCAATTATTCAAAGGAACAACATCTTCACCCATTTAGCCAAGGTCCTCAAGGGCTCTCGCTAATTGTGGGGTAAGAGAAGGTTAGTTGTACACAACCTTACCCCTGCAATACTGAAAGGCTATTTACGGGTGGCCAATTGGAGCCAAAGACTCACTCTTCTTTGGATTTGAATTATGATGTAGTAAAGCAAAATGACTCACTTAATTGGCTGCCCTTCTTTTTTATTTTTGAAGTAGCAATCATTAGCTGCAATCCTTGGCGCAATTATTTAAAGGGGGCCCATGAAGAAAAAAATTTCAAATCTGTTACTGGTTGTCCACAAATTATTTCCATGGTTGCCGTTGGCAAATGGCAAATCCTTTTTTGTGTGTGCCTGACGTGTACTGAATAAGAGTTTTCTCTAAGACTCTTTTTGCTTAATCCTGCGTATGTTTTTTTTTCTATTGAGCTTTTATCAAGCTTATTCGATTTTGTTGAATTTTACATTATTTTTTTCCTTACATTTTGGCTTTCTCTTTGTTGAATATAACTGCAAGTTATTGCACAACCCTGCTGAATCAAACCGAAAAAAAGCTAGAAGAAACTTTAGAGGACATACATCACTGTTATGTTATCCAACTTTGAATCGGGTTCTTTGGTTGGAAAATTCACAAGAGGCTCTTCAGTCTCCTGGTTTTTATGTTATCTTTTTTAGGGTTGCGGAGCACACTAAAGCCCCGTTGTTCATTGTATTAGCCTTCTCTGTCGCAAACTCACAAGTCACAGCCAATATGTTTTGAGTGCTTTGAATGAGGCGTGATTTGTGGTATTTCTTCCCTTGCATTGCGTCTTTCCACACATTCTTTAAATATGCTCTTTATTTGTTAACATTGATGGTATACGGATTTTTATGCTTATTGTAGAGGTCAAATAAGGAAGAAGCAACTAATTCATGATTTTGTGATTTGTCAGCTGGTCCTCGACTATGATGATTACATGAAAATGCCTGTGGTGAATTATCTTCTAGAACAAATTTCTTGCCAAGTGACAAAAGTGAGGTAAGTTAGTCCTATGTACATATTTCCCTTGTAACGACACCAGTTTTTAATTTTGTATCCTGATTTTTGCAAATCTCCTTATATTTTCCGTCATCACCCTTGAAAATCGCAAATACAAAATGTTGCATAATAAAATGTATTATTCGATATTGGTGAAGTAATTGGAGCCATGTCACAAAAGATATTGTGTAAGACCTTCTCTTTTGAGAATATGTGATACGGTGTACAGCTGATGGGGATGGAATGATTTCTCATGTTAATATTGCAAAATATACTTGTGGTCACAGGAATGGCGAAGAAGGGGATGGTGGGAATGAAAACATCTATCTTCCAGGAGTTATTCCAAAACTTCCTGGTCGGTTTTACTATCTATTTGGGAAGCCGATTAAAACTAAAGGGAAACCAGAGCTGGTGAACGATAAAGAGAGTGCAAAAGAATTGTATGCCAAAATACAATCTGAAGTTAAATCAGGAATAGCATATTTACGCCAGAAGAGAGAAGAAGATCCTTACAGGAATATTATTGACAGGGCAATTTTCCGTTTTATATCCAAGGATAAACTGGATATTCCGACTTTTTCTCCATAAGGCGAGTCACTTCGTGGTACACTGGAATTGGCTGTATAATTTTTGTAGATGAATGCATTCATCGACTGTACAACGCCAGCACAAATGAACAATACTGATTTTATTTGACTGGGTTATCGCTTATCAGAGTGTGAGCCTTAGTACTCCAGTTAAAGACATAGAAACTTTGATTGTTTTACAATCGGCTTATTTATGTAGACTTGTCAAACAGGTCGGGCAGCTCACGGCCTCAGGTTAATGTATGATTCGGGTCAACTTCCATTTTGTGTTAAATTTTACATACTTTATATACGGCATACGCATTTTTCGTAAATATATTCAGGTTGGTTTGTTCATGGGTTGGCCGGACTATGACTCTACAGTTATGGGAGTTTTGGGTTTTGGGTCTGGTTGTTTCGGGTTATGGGTCAAGATTTTGTGGTGTTCATTATCTTAAAAAAAAAAACGGATGTTCATGTGTTTGAGGGTCAAACATTTCTATGATTGTTTCCGAGTGACCTAGTTTTACTTTGTACTTTTGGCAGGGTGCCAAGCATTGTGTATTTGAAAGAAGTAAAGAACCCTAATTAGCTTAGTAGCTGGTTTAATCCGTAAAACAATTTAAAACGCGCTAAATGATGAATCGAGTTAATTTTATCTTAAGATATTTCACTCGATTATTTTACATAGTTGTAAGCTTCTTCTTCACTCGATATAAATTCGAATCATGTGGAAAATGCGGGGATGTAGCAAATTACCCCCATTACTTTCATACTATGTGCAAATCAACCCCTTAAGTTTCACTTGTAGCAAATTAGCCCCATAAGTTTCCAAAAATCTGTAATTAAGCACAAATCAAATTTTCTATCATTTTTTTTTAACTAAAATTAATATATTCTATTATAAAAATAATTTTAAATATATCTATTAAAAATTAAATACATTATATTTCTACATATTCAACGAAAAATGCAAACCAAATTTAATTTAAACAAAAAAATTGGTCATGTAACTTTGTAACTTCACTTAAATTCTCATATTATGAACATTTTTTCACCAAAATAAATATATAAATATTATAAAAATATATTTGAACATGTTTTTTTGATAATCAGGAATTTTAGAATTTATATTTGATTAAATATTTGGACTTTCAATAATAGTATAATAATTAATTTAGTAAATTTTATTCTTAAAAATAAGATTTGTGCTTAATTACACGTTGGGAGAAACTTATGGGGGTGATTTGCTACATTAATAAGTTAGGGGGCTTAATTGCACCTAGTATCAAACTTGTGGGGTTATTTGCTATATTTACCGTGGACCAAATGTGACTATTAGTGATTGGATCATCAATTGATTTTCATATTTTTCATCGTTGAATGATTCTTCTATGCTTACCATTATATTCTTTTCCATTTCGTGGAGCATTTGGTGTAAAAGGAAATATATTATTTTCAAGGGCACTAATTTCTCTGCGAATCAGTTCTTTAATCTACAAACTAATGCTATTTTGGCATTGAATTTGACAAACTCTAAAGTTGAAAGTAGACTGTAGGGCGAGACCAATTCTACACTTCTTCAAATAGATGGTATTCCTTTTATATGATGGGGGAGGGTAGTAAATGCTAGGCAATCCGCGCTAAGGTTGATGCAAGTTGAATGCAATCTCTCCAAATTTCATGCGGTTGAGTGGTCTATAGTTATGAAGGGTTTTGTATTAACAGTTTTGCTAATGGTTTTTGTGCGGAAACAGCTTTGCAAGCGGAAGCCATTGGAATTCTGAATCTACATTTGTGGGCTATTCGTTCCAATTTTCTTCACTTTGACATTTCTTCCGGTTGCCACTAAATCCTTCTTCAAATCGCGAGTGTTGAGAAACTCCATCTCAAGACTAACCACAAAATACACTTTATTTTATGATCCCCTGACCAAGTACTAAGAACTCCACGTTTAAGCCTTTTTGTTGTTGAGCAGTATAACAACTGACATCAAGAGTACGGTTTTAAGAATGCACGTGAGAAAGAACAAAATGCGCTTCAAAGGAATATTGCTAGTGTATTGGTTCGATGCACAGCTTGAAAAGTTGCCATGTGTGACTATTACAACCCACGGAGAGGCTAGGTTGTGTTTGACCACTTCCAGTTGTTGAGAGGTTGGGTGTTATATCTAGGACTTGTAGTTGAACTAAAGCTAAAAAACAAAAATAACCTTACTTGAAATAAACAAAGTTTATAAACATGTGAAATAAACTGAACTGAAATTAAGTAAGTAAGAAAATAAGGCAAACATGAAAAATGTCACGCCCTATCTAAGATATAGTTTGATCAATACTTTTAGAGCGTTTATTTTTACAGTACACTTTTTATTTATTACAATACACTCCTTTTTCTAATGTTACCACTCTCATTTCACCTTTCCTTAAACCCTATCATCTTTTTTTCCTCTCTCTTTTCTAATCCCACCATGTACTACGAGACGAAAATAATATATTACTTTGTATGTAATACTAAAACGTACAGTGCACTTCCCCCTTCTCCCTATCAGCAACCACCCACAAGGCTACAAGCACTCATATCCATCCACTTGCACCCCATCAACTACAGTTCCTTCAACCGCCAGTGAACCACTATCACCGTCAAACCACTACTTTCACTAATTGTCGATCTATAATACATCCCCCCCCCCCCCCCCCGAATTGAACCCCACCACTCACCCACCCTTATCACCACTACACGCCCCCTCCCAACACCCCTATCACCACAGATCTACGTTACAGCGTCGCCCCAGGGGCGGCCAATGAATTTTGGTGGCCCGGTTCAACATCTAAAGTGAGGCCTCGATATATAAATAAATTTCATTTTCAAATAAAACCAATCTAAAATTGTCGTTTTAGGAAAAATATATCATAGAAAGCAATATATTGTTCTTAAAGAAGTAGACAATAAAACAATCTCCAATGACATTATTGATTTTGTTTGAATATTTCCTACTTCCTTGCATTTTGAGAAGCAAATTCTAGCACACATGACGGAAAAATTAACAACTAGCATAAGACGAAACATATAAGCAAATGAGCAATTGAGAAAGAAAAAAAGACTGAGAAGTCACCCATGTTATTGAGGCACAACTATATAATTTATTATCGACTGAATTCCAGTAAATATATACAATTAACTAAAGAAAAAGTTAGTATTAACAACAAAAATATAAATTAAAGAACCAATGAAAAAAGAAAAAAAAACTAAACAAACAACAACTCTCATATAGGACCTTCCTATAACATACAACGACCTAATAGAAGAAATCTCCTATTTACTAAATGAATAGGTGAACTCATATATTTTTCCTCCAAAAAGCATCTTTTTAAATAAGGAAACTATTGATAATTTAATTGTATTCACTAAATAAATAGAGAAATTAATAATTATAATGTATTTCATTATATAATTCTTTTCATTAAAATTAATCTTTTCATCAAATTATATAATTTTCATAAACACTAAACTATAATATTTTAATTAACATATAAATAATATAAAACTATAAAATATTAAATCTTTTATTGATGTTATTATTTAAGAATGAGTTGAATCATAATATGTATAAACAAAACTAGAAATCGTTTTGATTAATTTCATGACAAAAAAAATTGAGAGAATTTATAAATTGGAATCATTAGTTTTGTGGTATAAAAAAAATACCTTTTTAAAAAAAAATACATTTCAACACATTGCTCAATTCTCTTGGATTAGTTTTCAGTTTTAATTTTTTTTTCTCGAAACAAAATACAATAACGAGAAAAATGAACAATTACGTTAATGAGATACTACCACTATTATTTTTACAGTTCAATTTTACTCAGTTTTCTTGAATAATTTTACAGTTCAATTTTTTTTTCATATCAAAATATAATGACGTGAAATATGAAAATTTAATGAGGTGTTAATTTAGCATGATTAAGTAATACAAAAATAAAAACTCTATGAATACCGCGCATTCATTGCGCGGGATCTAAACTAGTTAGGATTAAAGATTTAAAGCCTATGAAAATGGGGGAGAAGATGAAGTCAAGTTTGGGCCTTGGGGGTTTGTATAAGATATTTGAAATTGAAAAAAAATGTCGAGGTTTACTGGTAAGCGTGAACAAATGCTTTATTGGGGAAACCCATAACAAATGAGGGTTTGCCATTTGTTTTAGGGGAAGAGTAAATTTTAGGCCTTAGAAGTTTATGATTTCTTTTATTGGGTCGTTGTATATTGGGTTAGGACATATGAATAGTAGTAGTTTTTCTTTTTAGCTAGGAAGTGGATCAAGAAATTTTGGGCCCGTTATACACTTGGGCCCCGTGCGAAGAGCTGAAATGCTCTATATATGGGTCGCCCTGTGTCGCCCTCCATTCGCCCACACGACAGCTGACGCCTGTAGGGCTGAGCAACTTTAAATTTGGACCGGAAAAATGGACCGGATTGGACCATTTGGTCTGGACGGAAATCGGACTGAATTCTTTTATGTTCAGTCCTTGGTCCACTTTTTTTAGGTTTGGTCTCCGGTCCGGTCCAAGACCGGTTATTTTAGATCTGGACCGAAAAGACCGAATTCGATGTTTTTGTAAGGTTAATCTTTACTCTTTTGAAATAGTTTACTAATTTACCTTCAAAAGACATTACAAACTCAATATTAACGATTATTTAAATCAAATAGTAGTTTGATTATTGATTATGTTAGATTTGGCGAAACTAAATTTAATTAGTACATAATTATTAGTGATAAATCATAGTTTTCGGTTCAATTAGGTCTAAGACCGGACCGGACCGAATATTTCGGGTTTGTTCCGGTATAAGACCGAAAATTTATAATCCGGTTTTCGGTCCAAAAAATTCACGATTTTGGTATTCGGTTCGGTTTGGTCCAGTCCGGTCCATTCTTGGACCGATGCTCACCCCTAGACGCCTTTATATGCATCTCACCTAACAACCACGAACCACAAAATCACACCTTAATAAGACTGTAACCCTAAATATAAGAAAACTAATACTAAAAGAAGATTGGATTAATTAACGAAGCAAAGACGTGTTTTATAATCGAATTATAATTCATAATTGAAGACATAATCGATTTAAGACTGTTCCGGGTGTAATTCCAGAGCAGTTATTTGTTACCACCCGTGCTTGTAGAATGACGTCTCTTGGTTGAATCCTCCTTTCGGTCTCCTGAAACAATGAACAAACTGAGGGCTCGGCTTTGGGCCGAGCGAACTCACTCCGACGCTCAAGTCAGTAAACTTAGAGAGATAAGTTGTTGTTACTTGGCGAAGTATATATTGTAGAGAGATAAGGAAGATATTACCAGATTATGAGGTGTTTTGGTTAAATTGTGGATCCTTTCCACAATGAGAGTTGAGGAGTATTTATAGACTTTCACCTTTTGTCACGTAGTGGCCAAGTGGCCAAGTGGCTAGCAGGTGGAAAGACTGATCTACCCCTCGGCCGAGGGACCCATGGCAGGCCGGCGGGCCCTGTTGACTCGCCGCCGAGGGGTCTTGGATATGAGTTCGCGGATGTGTGCCCCGGCTGGCTAGTTGTCCCGGCCGGGACCCAAGAGACAGGCCGACAGGGTGCGTCGGTTAGGCTGTCTAAGTCGTTGACTTGCTTGTGGATATCTTTGACCTTGCTCAATGTGTTGACTCGGTCAGAGGGTGCAGAATATGCCCCATCAATTTGCCCCCAGCGTAGTCTATGCCGTGGTATGGGCTCCGATGTATGTTGAGCGTATATTCTGCGCAAGTTTTTTGAAAATTTTTCTGCCCCGGCTTCTTCTTCCTCGGCTTGGTTTTGCCTAGGCCGTACCATATCCCCCCTCCACATGGATGTGTAATGGACATCAGATATGGAAGAGAAAGTGGTGCTGGCCGAGACCGAGGTTGTGAGTGCCGTGTGCTTTTGATTGCCCCCAGCCGGTGCTGACAAGCTTGGTTGATCATGTGGCCGGCGGAGAACAGATACTTAGGAATTTGTTGAGGAAGATGAATAGGCAGAGAGATATGAAGGGGCGTGTTGAAGACGCTTGGTTACTGTTGCATTGATTGACGTTCAACTGTTGCAACGATTGACATTCCGTGGTTGCATGTCTGACACGTGTCTATTTGCTGATTGGCTGACGTTTCATGGGCTGTGCCCTGATTGGTCCTTCTTCATGGGCTTTCCCCTATAAATAGGGCAGTTAGTCCCTGAAATTGGCCACCAATTTCATTTTCTCTAAAATTTTCTTCTCTCTAAACTTTCAAGGGCTTCTTTCTCCTCTAATCTTCGGAGTCGCTACTTCGGCTAGTGCTTTTCTTCAAGGTAAACAAACAGATTTCTCTTTTATTTTGTAAGTTTTGTTGTAAACATGTCCTCTGCTGATGCCGGACCTAGTAAACCTGCGCCGGGGGGTTCCCCGTCGCGTCTTGATGAGGAGGAGATACTAGACGCCATCCCGATAAGGTCTGGGGGCCCTAGATCTCCGTCTCCCGAAGTCGATCCAAAAGCTTTGGCGGGTTGGGAGGATGATGATGTTGATGATGACTTTGATGATGACGGTGAGGAAAGGATTCCTTCTGGTGAAGAGAGGCCGCATATCCTGGATCACGGCGAGGCCTGCATGACTGGTCCTGACCGTGCCTGGACCAATAAATTCGCCGATTGTTCGGTGGAACTCTTTTCGAGGGTCATTTCTCCTTCGGTGAGGGGTACAAAATTGTTATCCCCTGGGGAGGGTCGGCGGTCTGTTGCCCTCCCGGGTCATATCGGCGTATATATCAGGCACCTGGAGTATGGGCTCCGGTTTCCTTTGAATAAATACGTCACGGCCATCATCAAAGCTATGAACGTCGTCGTGGCTCAACTGCATCCGTTGGCCATTAGGATGATAGTTGGCTTCGTGTGGCTCTGTCTTTTTAAGGGGGAGGTCCCTACAGTTAACTTATTCCGCCGGCTTCATCATTTTCGGGCATCGACCCCCGGCAAAGCGGGGTGGTACAGCGTGCAGATGGAGCCGGGCTACGTCTCTGTTGATAAGCTTTCTTCCTGCAAGGACTGGAAGGGGCGGTGGGTGTATGTCGAAGTGCCGGATGACTATCTGCTGCCCCGGTCCTTCCAGCACCAAGTCAACTTGCGGTGCGAGAGTAAGAGGGAGCGTGAAAAATGGGTCTCCCAAAGTAAGCTCAAGATGGATGCCAGTAGGGTTCCTCTTGGTGCAGATGAGGAGCGGGCGATGCATTTGTTTGATCTTCGAGAAGGGATGGGTGCCCCGACTCAGATTATTCTTCAGGATGAGCTGCTTTGCCGCGTCGGCCTCATCTGGGCCCTCAACCGGGGGTGAGTAGGGTCGGTGTGAGGCCCATCTTGCCTCGTTACGCTCCTGTTTTTAGAGCTTTGTTTTACTTCTTTTATGTAACTCTTGTCTGGTTTCTTGCAGACCGGTTTGGCCAGGATCTCGAGAGGACCTTGAAGAGGTTAGGGCTTGATAAGGACGGGAACGTCGTTGAGCGGCCTCGGTGGCCGACGCGCGTGATCGTAGGCGGCTCCCAACGAACTTATGGACAAAGCGGTGAAGGCCTTTGGATCCGGCGGTGGCTCAAGCACGGGTTCTCGGAGGCGTGTCGAAGAGAAAACCAAAGGCGGCGTCCGGTCGGCGACGGCGTCAATCCCAACTCCTCTTCAACCCCAACGGTCCATAAGGAGCATGTGGAGGTCATCGATGTCTCCGAGGAGGTGGTGACCGTTGCGAAGGGCCCTCCTCCTCCAAAGAAGAGAAAAGAGCCACCGCCGCTTCTACCGTTGGGGAAAAGAATGATTCACCCGGTCCTCCATCTAAGAGGGTCCAGACTGGTACGGACCTAACTCGTGGTTCGAGACTTAGTGGTTCATTATGCATTCCCGATGACAGACTCTACGATGTGTCAATGAATGTTGACATGGATGCGTTGTGTGAATTTTTTGTAGATCCGCCGTCGGCAGCCGTCGTTCTTCCGAACGGCAATTAGAGAAGCAGCCTGAGAAGGCGGGTGATAGAAATGTCACCGTTGACTCCTTACTCCAGAAGGTTTCCCCCGCCGAGCTTGTGGCAGAGGGTACAAGAATATACAAGAGGTTGGCGAAGTGGACTCAACTAGCCGGCTCCCACATTATAGAGCAAGAAAAGGTCATGGCCCAAGCTGGGCCATTGATCGAACGGCTTAAGCTTGATCTTTCCGCTGCAAAGGGGAAGCGGGAAGGCTAAGCTTGACCTCCTTCTTTGCTCGGAAGCGTGTGGAGGAAGCCGAGAAGTCGCTATTGGCCGAGAGGGCCAAAGTTGAGGCTGCTGATGCCACCTCTGCCAAATTGCTGGAGGAGCGGGACAGGTATAAGGGCGGCTACGACGCCGTCGTTGCCAAGAGGGAAGAATGGAGGGAAATGTATTTGGCTCAGTCGGAGGCGCATAGGGACACTAGGGCTATCCTTGCCCAAAAGGAGAAAGATATTGAGATGCTTCAAACTGAGATCATCCCTAACATGTGCGCTCAATTCCGGGATCAGGCTGAGGAAGCGACCAGGGAGGCAATCAAGAAGCTCATTCCTGAAGGCTCCTTCCCGTGGGAAAAATTTGAACAGCTTCTGGATGAGATGGCCGATGTCGCGGAAAAAGCGGCTGCGGAAAAGGCGGAGGCGGCGAAGGCGGCTCAGATAGCCGAGGCCAAGGCGGCCTACGATGCAAAGGTGAAAGAGGCCGAAGAGGAGGCTGAGAGGCTAAAGGCACGTGAAAATGACGAGCCCTCCTCTGGGCCGGCCACCGAAGATGCTGCTGCTGCTGATGATGCTGCTGCTGCCGATGGAGGGCAGCAACTAGCATAGGGAGACGGGCGGTCGTCACCAGACTCACCCGGCATCTCGGATAGCTGTAGCTGTTCGGGGGCTAACTATTGAGCCTTTCCTCCCTGCCATCTTTTGGCGCTTCAAATGATCACGTCTGTAACCTTTTGCTTTTCTTTTCCTTGTTTTTGTAAAACTTTGGTAGGTTGCGTTTTGGCTTATCCCTATGGGGACGGCCGTCATCTGTATTCTCCTCACTTGTAACCTATTATCATTTTTAATAGAAGTTTGCTTGTTTTGCCTCTGGCTTGGCCGAGGTCTTTTCTTGTCTTCTTGCGTTATTAATTGAGCGCTTTTTCATTTTTACCTTCGGCTTAGCCGAGGCAGCTAGAATGCGTATCTCAACTGCGTTTAACGTCTTTTTCTTGAACATGTTAGCGTGTTGGTCGCTTCCTCTTTCACTCTCGGTCTAGCCGAGGTGTCGGATTTGCGCTTCCCAACCGCCGTTGTGAACATGTTAGCGTGTCGACCGTTGTGTCCTCTGCCAAGCCTTCGGTGGGCCGAGGCGACTAGAGGTTACGGCGCGACAGCGTATATTGGCGTATCGACCGTTGTGTCCCCTGCCAGGCCTTCGGTTGACCGAGGCGACTAGGGGTTACGGCGCGACAACGTTCTTTGGCGTATCGACCGTTGTGTCCCCTGCCAGGCCTTCGGTGGGCCGAGGCGACTAGGGGTTACGGCGCGACAGCGTTCTTTGGCGTATCGACCGTTGTGTCCCCTGTCAGGCCTTCGGTGGGCCGAGGCGACTAGAGGTTACGGCGCGACAGCGTTCTTTGGCGTATCGACCGTTGTGTCCCCTGCCAGGCCTTCGGTGGGCCGAGGCGACTAGGGGTTACGGCGCGACAGCGTTCTTGGGGTGATTTCGCTTGGGCGTGGCGTCTACCTCGATATGACTGCGGAGGGGATAAACACTTTGATGGAAAAATTGGGTGATTCTTCATTAGATGTAAACATGCGTTGGGGTGCCAACAATTGTTTTGGACACCTCCGCCGCTACACGAAGTATTTCCTGAGATTGTCAGTGTTCCAATGGCTCATCAGAGGCACACCCTCCATGTCGGTCAGCCGGTATGTACCCGGCCTCATTTCTTCAACCACTTTGTAGGGACCCTCCCAGTTGGCCGTTAGTTTACCATGAATGTTTCCTTTGTTGGTGGCGGCCGACTTTCTTAGGACTAGATCCCCTACTTTCAAGTCCCTTTTGTGGACTCTCCGGTTGTAAGCTCTTCTCATTCGGTTTTGGTATACTGCCAAGTTGAGGCGTCTTTGTATCTCGGCCTTTCTTCGACAGTGTCTAGGGAGGTTCTTAAGCCTTCCTCATTTTCAATAGGGTTAAAGGTGGCCGTTCGAATGTCGGCACCGTTGCCTCAATTCGCGGGGATCGCTTCGGATTCGTAGACTAAGTGGAATGGACTGTACCCCGTTGCTTCTTTCTCCGTGGTCCGGAGAGACCACAGGACGCCGGGTAGTTCATCGGCCCATCTTCCCTTTAAGTCTTCAACTGTCTTCTTCAAACCGTTGAGGATTGTTTTATTAGCTGCCTCTGCCTGTCCATTGCTCTGTGGGTGGCAGACGGAGGAGTATGCGAATTTGATACCAAGTTCTTCCAACCAGTTCATTATCGTGTCACTCCAAACTCTCGGCCGTGGTCAAATACCATAACTTGGGGTAACCCGAAACGAGTTATGACATTTTCCCAGATTACCTTTCTTACGGCCGCCGTGGTCTTGGCAGGTACCGCTACAGCTTCAACCCATTTGGTGAAGTAGTCAACGGCGACGATCAAGTACTTTCTTCCTCCGGAAGCCGTTGGAAATGGCCCTAGTAGATCCATCCCCCACTGTGCAAAAGGAAGGGGATTGAGTACGGCTGCGAGTCTCGGGAAGGTGCATGTATCACCGGAGCATGCATTTGGCAGTTGTTGCACTTTTTAGTTTTGGCTCTGGAATCCGCAAGCATGGTGGGTCAGAAGTAGCCGGCTCGGAGTGCTTTGTGGGCTAGTGTTCTTGCCCCCATGTGATGGCCGCAGATGCCTTCGTGAATTTCTGTCATTATTAGCTCCGCATCGGCTGGGCCGACACATTTCAGGAGTGGCCTTATCACGGACCTCCTGTACAATTCCCCTTCAAATACCAAGTACCTTGCTGCGATCCTTTTTATTTTCTGCGAGAGACTGCGGTCTTCCGGTAACTCGTTTGTCAATTTGTATTTCATTATCGGAGTCATCCACGTCGTCTCGGTCTCTATGTTACCCACCATGCCGACGGCCTCAGTAATGCTCTTGGCATTCCTGATGTCCACCAGCACGGTTCGGCTGACATTCTTGATGGTCGAGCTGGCAAGCTTTGAGAGAGCATCGGCTCGGTTGTTCTCAGACCTGGGAATGCATTGTATCTGAAAAGATTTCAACTTAGAAGTGTCAGCTTTTACCCTTTCCAGGTATCTTACCATCCCGTCGTCTCGAGTCTCGTACTCTCCTCTGATTTGATTAGCCACTAGAAGTGAATCTGTTTTCAAAATGATGTGCTCCGCCCCGGCAGCCCTAGCTAGCTCGACTCCGGTTATCACCGCCTCGTATTCGGATTCGTTGTTCGAGGCCGAGAAGGTAAATTTCAAGGCATACTCAAACTCGTCCCCGTTTGGGCTGATGATAAGGATGTCGGCTCTTGAGCTGTTCGCCGTGGAGGACCCGTCGGTGTATACTTCCCATACCCCGGGGTGTGATTCTTCTTGGTAAGCGCACTCGGCAAGAAAGTCTGCAAGTGCCTGCCCCTTTATCGAGGGCCTCGACTTATATTGAATGCCGAAGCCGGATAGCTCTACTGCCCATTTGATGAGCCTGCCGGATTGCTCAAATTTTTCCAGTGCTTTCTCCAATGGCTGGTCGGTTAGGACCGTCACAGGATGTGCGTCGAAGTAGGGTTTCAGTTTCCTTGCGGCGACGACGACAGCAAAGGCTGCTTTCTCAATCAGCGGGTAATTTCTCTCGGCGGGCAACAACGTGTGGCTGACAAAGTAGATTGGGTGTTGCTGTTTGTCCTCTTCTCTGACGATCATGGCACTGACCGTGGCCGAGGTAATTGCTATGTATAGATATAGCGTCTCCCCCCAAAGATCGGCTGGGACGGGGTTGGGAGAGTCGAAGATGAGCTTTCGGTTGCTTGAAAGTCGTGCTCATTCCTCCCCCAGTGAAGTCTTTATTCCCCTTCAACACTTTGAAGAATAGGGTGCTCTTGTCGGCTGACCGAGAGATGAAACGGGCTAGAGCCGCCATCCTCCCGGTCAGCATCATAACCTCTTTTCGATTCCTTGGCTCCGGCAGGTCTAAGATTGCTCGGACTTTGTCTGGATTGGCATCAATTCCCCTGGCGCTGACAAGTACGCCGAGGAACTTACCTGCCCGGACACCGAAGTTGCATTTCATTGGGTTGAGCTTCATCTTGTATTTCCTTAGTGAACAAAATGTCTCGTGTAAATCGGCTAAGTGCTCGCTGTCAGACTTGCTTTTCACAATAGCATCGTCGACGTAAGCCTCAATGTTTCGCCCTTTTTGATTTTGGAACACTTTGTCCACCAGTCTTGTATAAGTTGCACCGGCGTTCTTCAAACCAAACGGCATCATTTTGTACATGTATGTGCCGTTAGCAGTGATGAATGCGCATTTAGGCATGTCTTCCTCGGCTATGAACACCTGATGATACCCTGAGAAGGCGTCCAGCAGGCTCAGCATAGTGTAGCCTGCCGTCGCGTCGATTAAACTATCTATTCGAGGCAAGGGATAACAATCTTTGGGGCATGCTTTATTAAGATTGGTAAAATCTACACACATCCTCCATGCTCCCGATGATTTCCTCACCATTACAACATTAGCCAGCCACTCAGGATAGGTACAAGGCATGATAAAGCCCGCCGCTAGTAATTTATCTACCTCGGCTTTGATGGCCTCATCCTTCTCGGCTGAGGAGTTCCTCATCCTTTGCTTGACAGGGCGAGCGGTGGGGAGTACGTTCAGCTTGTGAACGATTACCTCCCGGCTCACGCCTGGCATCTCGGCCGCTGAGTAGGCGAAGACGTCTTTGTTCTTCCTCAGTAGGTCTAGGAGGGCGGCCCTGAATTTTGGCTCCAGGTTAACACCGATAGTTACGGTGCGGCCTGGGTCAATCTCCACTTCCTCGGTCTCCGCTTCTTCGACCATGCCGACGGAGGCATCCATGCGTTCGCCCTCCTGTTGCAAGGATGGGCTCTTCCCCTTCTCTGATTTCTTCGCCACTTTGAAGGATTGCATGTTGCACCCTCTGGCGGACACTTAGACATTGACCACTTCGTCCTCTTCGTTCTTTGAGACGAGCTTATGCGCTTCCCCCCGGTCCGAGACGTACATCAGTGTCAGGGCCCGGATGGACATTACAGCGTCCGCCTCGCTCAGGGTGACCCGGCCTATGAGAACGTTGTAGGCAGACGAGCCGTCAATGACCACGAACTCAGACATAACATTCTTGGCCGCACTTCCCTCGCCGAAACTCACCGGCAACCTGATTGACCCAAGGGGTACTAGGCCAGCCCCAGAGAAGCTGTACAACGGGTTGGTGCAGGGACTCAAGTCTTCAACCTTCAGACCGAGGTTGAGAAAGCATTCTCTGTACATAATGTTTGTGTAGGCGCCTGTGTCAATCAGGCGCCTCTTCACCAGGTGGTTGGCTATGTCCAAGTGGACTACGAGTGGGTCGCTGTGAGGGGCGATGACTCCCTCGTAGTCCTTCTTTCCAATAGTTATATCGGGGATGTTGGAAGCGGGAGCCGCTGTGTTGGGCACAAAGTTGATGGCCTGATATAGTTCATTCAGGTGCCGTTTGTGCCCATGAGCGGACCCACCGTTCTCGTTGCCCCCGATGACAACATGGATCACTCCTATCCGTTCAAAGACGGATTTCTTGTCTGAACCGCCGACGTCAGTCCTTTGACCTTTGGCAACATATTTGCCGAGGCTTCCTTTTCGGATCAGCTCTTCGATGGCATTCTTCAGATGCCGGCAGTTGTCAGTTAAGTGACCGGTGTGGCCGTGATACTCACAGTACTGGCTCGTGTCACCGTCACTTCTCGGCCTGGGGGGCCTTTCCCACTTCCGACCCTCGTTTTTGCTCAGGGCGAAGACTTCGGCGGCCGATACGACCAGGGGGGTGTGATCATTGTACCGCTTTTGGTGGTGCGGTCCCGAACTTCCCCCGGCGCCCGCCGAATTCTGTTTCCTGTCAGACTTGTCAGAATGTGACCTATTATTGTCACGGCGTCTTTCATCCGGGTTGTCCCCCCGATGGCTCTTCTTCTCTGAGTGCCCAGCTTCGCTGTGGCCTACCCAGATCTTGTGATAGTCTTCCACCTTGATGGCCTGGTCGGCCATCTTCCTAGCGGCGTCTAGGCCCAGACCTCCGTACTTGATGAGCTCGTTTTTTAAGTCTCCCCTTGGGAGGCCTTTCATCAGCGCGAAGGCCGCCAGTTCGGGGTTCAGCTCTCGAATCTGCTGAACCTTGGCGTCGAACCTCTTCACATAGCTTCGTAGAGACTCGCCCCCCTCCTGTCTGATAGTCAGGAGATCCGATGTCTCCACGACCTTCCTCTTATTGCAAGAGTACTGGGCTAAAAAGGCGACCCTTAGGTCGGCGTAGCAGTATACCGAGCCGTCGGGCAGCCCCTTGTACCAGCTTTGTGCCATCCCATGCAGGGTCGTTGGGAAGACACGACACCAAACCTCGTCAGGCTGCTCCCATGCCGACATGTAAGACTCGAAAGCCTCGGCGTGGTCGGTTGGGTCACTTTCTCCTTTGTATGATATGGGTGGCAACTTGAGCTTAGTTGGTACCGAGACTTCTAGGACGTAGGCGCTGAGGGGCTGTCTAACCACGTGTCGAACGATACGCGGCGATCGACTCCTCGCGTCCCTAGTCCTGCTCCTCTCCCCGTGGCGGGAAGGGCTTCTTCTCCGACTCTGGTGAGTCGGGCTTCTTCTCTGACTCGGTGAGTCGGACTCCTTCTCCGACTACGGCGAGTCGGACTTCTTTCACTCCTCCGGGGTATGCCTCGTCGGTCTTTGCGGCGACGCCGTCCTCCCGCGAGTGCGGGAAGGACTCGGGTCTACCACTAGCACTGGGCTCCCGGCGTCTTGACGGGGCCGGCTTCTTCCGGTGCTCGTTCAAGTCTCTTGAAGTCACATTCAGGCCCCTGGTCTCTCGGACGGGTTCCGCCGCTCTTGTCGGTGTGACAAAGTGTGAGCGGCGTACTACCAATTAGGTCCAGGAGTAGCTTGATTTTTCTTTGCCGCATCAACCACATGCCCCATGATGGTGACTGGTCGTGGCGGCGGTGTATCTTGTTCCTTCGGCATCCGTTCGTCGTATCGGTGATACGACCGGTGGGGGACTGCCCGATTTCTGAGTTGTGGAATGTGTCATCTTGGTAGAATTCATTTTCCACCAGCACCTTCTCTGGTTGTTTCGACATCTTCTTAGCTTTTTGGGTGGGTTTTCGTTCTGTGTTTTTTTTTTTTTTTTTTTTTTTTTTTTGTGTTTGGGAATGAATGTGACTAGCTTCTAGTATCTATTCCCACAGACAGCGCCAATTGTTCCGGGTGTAATTCCAGAGCAGTTATTTGTTACCACCCGTGCTTGTAGAATGACGTCCTTGGCTGAATCCTCCTTTCGGTCTCCTGAAACAATGAACAAACTGAGGGCTCGGCTTTGGGCCGAGCGAACTCACTCCGACGCTCAAGTCAGTAAACTTAGAGAGATAAGTTGTTGTTACTTAGCGAAGTATATATTGTAGAGAGATAAGGAAGATATTACCAGATTATGAGGTGTTTTGGTTAAATTGTGGATCCTTTTCTCAATGAGAGTTGAGGAGTATTTATAGACTTTCACCTTTTGTCACGTAGTGGCCAAGTGGCCAAGTGGCTAGCAGGTGGAAAGACTGATCTACCCCTCGGCCGAGGGACCCATGGCAGGCCGGCGGGCTCTGTTGACTCGCCGCCGAGGGGTCTTGGATATGAGTTCGCGGATGTGTGCCCCGGCTGGCTAGTTGTCCCGGCCGGGACCCAAGATACAGGCCGACAGGGTGCGTCGGTTAGGCTGTCTAAGTCGTTGACTTGCTTGTGGATATCTTTGACCTTACTCAATGTGTTGACTCGGTCAGAGGGTGCAGAATATGCCCCATCAAAGACATTATATGGTTATAATTTGAGAGAATTTTGTTTATTAGGGGTTTGTAGTTTAAAAGTGTGCAAATGAAATTTATTGTGAAAAAATTACCGCGTAAGTAAAATACGTTATGTGAAAATAAACTACACCTAACAGAGAGTATTTCGTTTCTCAACATTATTAAGCTACCTGCTAGTCTCATTACCCTAAGACCGAAAAAAAAAAACAGCTAGTCTTACTTGTGACGGGCTAATCCCGTCACAAGCTTGTGACCTCTCACAAAAAAGGGAGAGGGGACAAAAGACTTTATGTGCTTCTCACTCACCTCTCAACGAAAGATTTTGTGAGAAAAAATCTGCACTCACAAGTTTTGACGGACGGATATCGTCGTCACAAATGAGAATTTGCCAAAAAAAAAAAAAAAAGAGTCCAAGAATAAGTACAAGCCCAAATGTTAAGCCTTTGACGACATATTCGACCCGACACAAATCTGCCCTCCAATTATAAAACCCACTTCATCCCACTTTCTCAAACTCTAAAACCCTCATATAAACAACACCACATCGCCTTCCTTCCTTCTCCAAAACCCTAATTCCTCTCTTCCTCCTCCTCTCTGGTACCTCCTTTCTCTAAATACCAACTTATTATCTCTTCATTTTAATTTTAGGGTTTTACACTTGAATCCCTAATTCTAATTTCTTCTAAAGTTTGAATTTTTTTAGGGTTTTGCATTATGTTGGTCCTCTTTGAAACTCCAGCAGGGTTTGCCCTTTTCAAAGTTTTAGATGAAGGAAAGCTTTCTCAAATTGATGTAAGTATTTTTTTTTTAATTATTGTTGTTTTTACTGTGATTTTTGTCTGTTTTTAAATCAAAAGATTTCAACTTTTTAATTGGGTTGTTGTGTTTTGCAGGATTTATGGAAGGAGTTTGCTTCTACTGATGCAGCTAGAAAGGTCAATTATTTTACTGTTTTTTAAATTTGGTTTAGTGTTAATCTTTGCATGTCTCCGTCCCGATTATTTGTTTACTTTTTTTATTTCTTTATGACGGGTATTTTAATCAAAGGTAAACAAATGATGGGATGGTGGAGTATATAATGTAGAGTAGAGAATGTGGGTAGTGTTGTTTTGAGTTTATGGAGTTGTTGTTGTTGGGTACAAGTGATATGTTTGTCTTTTGGGTTTGAAGAGTTATGGTATTGGTTTGTATTTGTCTCGGTTTAAAGAGCAGCAAGGCGGCCCCGAGAGCTTGAGGCGATTAGACACAGTTTTTTTGCAGACGAATCTTTATTTGCAAAATATAATGTAGGGAGATCTATTTTGTAGCCTAAAAGATAGGGAGTTCTCCTACCATAGTTTTTTTTGCAGACGAATCTTTATTTGCAAAAAAATATTCCGTATTTGCGTTAGTCATGTGCCTTGCTAGTTAGCGTAGCTGGTCCATATCTAAAAGGTGCACCTGGTCACCTAGTGACATGCATGCTTTATAAATTGAATGTAAAAGTGATGTTTATGGCTTAATTTTCTCTTAAATGGAATGATTGAATCGCCTAAAGCTCGCTAAGACAAACTGTTCTGCGAAAGTTGTGTCTACCATAGGTTACATTTTGTCCAAGGCATTGAATATTACAGTGTAAATCGTAACATGGAGTTCTTAGATGAACAATTTCTAAATATTTTATAATGTTTGAGAAGCGATTACAAATATTAGTAAGTATGAGTTATTCTCTGATTAGCTGTCTACAAAATTTCAGTTCAAGATCGTCAATAATGTAAAATTTGCTTTTGGTCTTGCTCTTTCTGAGAAAACTTTGTTTTTAATGGTGTTCAGCACTTCAGTTCACTACATCAATAATGAGAATATTAAAATGGTTTGAATGGTGTACTCGTACTATGAATTTCTCTTCTTTAATATGGTTTAATTAACACAATTTTGTACAGGTAGTAAAGCTGAAAGCTTTTGACAAGTTTGAAAATACAGCAGAAGCTCTATCAGCAGCTACCCTTTTGATTGACGGCAAAACGAGCAAGGGTCTCAGAAAGTTTTTGAAATCACATTGCCAGGGTGAAACTTTAGCGGTTGCTGATTCTAAACTTGGAAGTGCGATAAAGGAGAAACTGGTTAGTATACCTTTTCAATATTATATCTTTGTCCTTGTGTTGCATTTGCATTTATCTGATTGGGTTTTAATCCTTTCTTGCAGCAAATTGACTGTGTACACAATAATTCCGTCATGGAGCTAATGAGAGGTATAAGGAGTCAGTTGACTGAACTCATTTCAGGTCTAGGATCTCAAGATCTAGCTCCAATGAGCTTGGGTTTATCACATAGCTTGTCCAGATACAAGTTGAAGTTTAGTCCTGACAAGGTCAGTAAGAATTTGTTCTTTAGAGTTCGTTATTTTCTTTCTGAAGTTGTTGCAAAATTTGAAAGATTTTGACCCTTCTCATTGTATTTGTGCAGGTTGATACAATGATCATTCAAGCCATTGGATTGTTAGATGATCTCGACAAAGAGCTCAACACCTATGCAATGAGAGTTCGTGAATGGTATGGATGGCATTTCCCTGAGCTTGCAAAGATTGTTCAAGATAATATACTCTATTCTAAGGCTGTTAAATTAATGGGAGATCGTGTTAACGCTGCAAAGTTGGACTTCTCCGAGGTATAGAATTTTAAATCTTAATTTCCAGTAATTCTATTTTGTTTTCTTTCCTGTTGACTGCATTCTTAGCTCAATGACCGATTACAAGATGCATCGATCGATAGGGATTTCTGCTTATATCTTTTCTTTATTTGCAGGTGTTACCTGAGGAGGTTGAAGCAGATCTCAAAGAGGCTTCAGTGATTTCTATGGGAACTGAAGTGAGCGAACTTGATTTAGTTAACATCAAACAACTCTGTGACCAAGTGTTGTCTCTCTCGGAGTATAGAGCTCAACTTTATGATTATCTTAAAAGCAGAATGAATACCATTGCACCAAATTTGACTGCTCTTGTGGGCGAGCTTGTCGGTGCTCGCCTAATTGCACATGGTGGAAGTTTGATAAATCTTGCAAAGCAGCCTGGAAGTACAGTACAGATTCTTGGGGCAGAGAAGGCTCTTTTCAGAGCCCTGAAAACAAAGCATGCCACACCTAAATATGGGCTTATCTATCATGCTTCCTTGATTGGGCAGGCTGCCCCGAAGCACAAGGGTAAAATATCTCGTTCTTTAGCAGCGAAGGCTGCACTTGCTATTCGCTATGATGCTCTTGGAGATAACCCCGATAATTCAATGGGTGTTGACAACCGTCTCAAGGTAACAACTTACCTATTCGAAGAAGAGTAATTCTACTGTCCTCCCGGAGGACGGTACTCCTCACACACAAACACAAGCCATTATTGTGTTTGTGTGTGAGGAGTACCGTCCTCTGAGAGGAAGGTAGAATTTTTGTTCGAAGAATGTTTCAATATGATACTCATATTATATTGTTAATTTTCTCATTTCCCTTGTTTTTGGTTTTATGTACAGCTTGAAAATCGTTTGAGAAACTTGGAAGGCAGGGAGTTGGGACGGTCCGCTGGATCAGCCAAGGGCAAAGCGAATATTGAAGTGTATGACAAAGACCGTAAAAAGGGATCTGGTGCACTAATCACTCCTGCTAAGGTATTTCTCTTTCATCTTGCTTCCTTATTCCGTGGATTATGAGAGGAGATGGTATGGTTGTGCTAATGAACCCCCTCCACTGTTTTTTATTAGTTGCCTGGGTTGTCGGGTCTTCTTTTTGTTTTCAGACCCGTGGTACTTGTTGGTATACCTTATTATCTGACCTGAATTTGCATTTCAAAGCGATTCTTAATATTGACCATTTGTAACAACCTGAACAGCCTGACTCAAAGTGACTTGAACCACCTGATTCAAAAAGATTTGTATCCCAATATACCATTTGAGACGTCCTTAAGGAGTATTAGGACTCGCCTTGTAACGACCTAACTCCAAACAACCCTGACCAGAATGACTTCAATCCCTAAATAACGTTCTGGAGAAAAATGTAGCCTCCTAACTTCTCTATTTTTTCCAGACATACAATCCTTCAGCAGATGCTATCATTAGTAAGAAAGATGACAAGGTGGTTCCCATGTTAGAGGACGCTCCTAGTGTAGATGATTCAAAGAAGTCAAAGAAAGACAAAAAGAAGGACAAAAAGAAGGAATCTGTGGCAGACGAAGGTGTTGCAAATGGGGATGATAAAGAAGTAGAGGATGCTACCAAGGAGGAGAAGAAGAAGAAGAAAAAGAAGCGAGCTGAGGATGCTGAGCCGGAAGCAGAGGAGACGAAAAAAGAGAAAAAGAAGAAAAAAAAGGCGGTCGATGATGAGGAAGAGAAGGAAACAAAAAAGAAGCGAAAACACGCAGATGTGAGTGATGATGCTGAACCTGCGAGCGAGAAGAAAGACAAAAAGAAGAAAAAGAAAAAGGGTGTTGAAGTATGAGGCCTACTCGGAACTGCAAATCGGAATTTTTGGTTAATATCTTAAATTCCCAACAGAGCATGATGTTCTTCCATTGTATAATCTGCTCTTTGTTGGGATTTTGTTATTCGGTCTTTTATGTATGTCGTAGATTTGCTAGCAAACAGACTTGTTTTACTAGTAGTTTCTTGCTTAATGAGATGAACTATGTCCTAGAATTTGTGCTGTATTAGTTTTTATATTTTAACATGAATTCCTACATTTTACTCCCTTTTGGATTTCAATTTAGTCCATCTTAGTTTCATCTATTAGTTTAAGGATCTTACTGGAGTAGTCTAGACATGCTCTATTTGGTTGGATGTGAGACTTTCTAGCTATTGAGAGGACCGCGGATTGGTTACTAGTGTTGGTACACTTAATTTGTAAATGGTGTCTCGATAAGATGAGGTCGTCTCTCAGGTCTTAATAGACTTGATCATAGTTCCAAAACATTTTTCTTGCGAAAACAAGATTCTCATTCTATCCTTGGATTATATGTTAAGAGCAACGAATAATTACGAGCAACCTAGACAACTTGACCTGAACCAAGGAACCAAATTCAAATCTCCCAAAACCCGACCCCATGGAACTCAAAATTCTTGTGATTGACTTGACTGGAATTTAAGCCAATAATAACTTTGTTTGTCCCAAACTTGATCAGAACCGAAACCGACTCGAGAAACCAAAAACATGAAAACGAATTAGCAAGAAGATCAAAATGACACCCCCAAGCCATAAAACGAATTAGCAAAATGACACCCCCAAATAGAAATCCGCCGTAAGCCACAGAGTGACGGAATTCAAATTCAATACGACCCAACCTCTCAAAAAGGGGCTCATAGCCAAGAGGTGGCAATCGGGTTTGGGTCAGGTCAAGTCGGGTTCGGGTCATATTGAGTCTGCTAACCTTTTCGGGTCGGGCCAGGTCATGTTCGGGCCATTATCGGGCCGAGTCATTTCGGGTCAAATGATGTATCGGGTTGGGTCGAGTCATTATCGGGTCAGGTCATTTTGGGTCATATGATGTATCGGGTTACGGGTCGTCATTGGGTCAGGCCGGGTCAGTTTCGGGTCACTGATCATCGGGGCATGTCGGTTTCGGGTTGCAATATTGTCAGGTTGGGTTTGCTCGGGTTCGAATCGGGACACTCGGATCGGGTCAGATTTACCAGCTCAATTAATTTAGCGGTTTTTTTTATAGGGTACCCCGTATTTTTTCGATTTCTAAATGGTGCCCTCTTTTTTTCAAAACACGGGTACAACCTTGTTTTGTTGCGAATTTACGATGGTTTGAAGCTTCGACAATTTCTGAAGTTTTTCAGCTGTTCCCCAACATTCTAATTTAGACGACCAAATTAGGTAAAATTCAAACTTTAATCTTCAACTTCTGTTTTCAATTTTCTGTGATTTTGATTTACTGTTAATTTACTAATTGAACAAGTGGCGGAGTCATGATTATGCACCTTGATTAATTTCAAATGTCTAAAATTGTACTGATTGTAGTTACCTGTGTAAAATTGGTGCAAAAATGGCGATTTTATCAGTTTAATTGTTGAATTTGTTTACTCTTTTTGATGTAGAAGAGTAATTTTACCAATTCCTTCAAGTTTTACAATTAAGGACAAAGAACCATAATACTGTCCCTCTAGATAGAGAATGGCGTCAGGCGGTTCATTATCGCCATCGCCGAAAATATTATTGGCAAAACCAGGGCTGGTTGCAGGTGGCGGGTCGGGTGGGGGAAAGCTCATTCGAGGCGGTGATGACGAGGCGAATGCTGCTTCATTAAGGTCACGGTTACCTCCAGTGGCCTCCCTCAATCTCCTTTCTGATACTTGGGATTTTCACTTTGATCGCTTTCTTCCTGTATGTATGCTGCTGCTGATTCTCACTCTCTTACCCTTTCCGTCTCAGTCATTTGTTTACCTTTTATATTCATTGTAAAAAAATGATTGGGACGGAAGGGAATATAATTTAGTCATTGTTTTTCTTCAATTTTATTTAGTATTGGAAAATGAGTTAAATGAAAATGTGCAGTTTTTGACGGACAATACAGACTTCACGGTGGTGGGGGTGATTGGTCCGCCTGGTGTTGGAAAGTCGACCATTTTGAACCTGATTTATGGCTTTGATCCTACATCTCCCGGTAATATTTTACTACGGTTGTTAATTTCATTTTTATACTCGTTGAATCCCATTTATATCGTCCTTAATAGTCATCATTATTTTCCAAATGTACAAAGAGATACAGCATATAATTTGTTATCTTTGATTCATCGAAATAATTATTTTCACATCACAATTTTTAAGTAGTACTCCGTAGTAAATACTCTACCATTGAGAACTTATTAATCAAAATTGACATCTTATACACTTATATGGTTATACAACCAAATTTGGACGAGAAAAATATAAATGGGATCAAGAAAGTAGCAATTTTTTTGCTACATTGACACACACACCCTTTACTTAGTATTGCACTATCAATCACTAATCTTTTCTCGATTTCATTGCCTCATTGCCCATTTCCTCGAAACTCTCAAGTGAGAGTGTTGATAGCGCCCATCCCTTTTATATTGCCATTAAAGTTTTGCTGTTGGAGGAAGGCTACTATGAGGGATTTTCTGTGGTACAAATGCGTTAATGTTGTTTAGAAAAATGAAAATGAGGATTACTGGTTGCAGGAATGTTACCTCCTTTTGGGATTCAGTCTGAGGAAACTCGAGCAAATGCTAGGCATTGTACTACCGGCATGGAACCCCGCATCTCTTCTGAACGTTTTATCCTTCTTGATACCCAGGTTACTTTTTCTTTCCTTTGAACTCTGCAATTTGCGTTGATCATATTGGTAGCTTCTTCCATAGAGTAGCTAATTTTTACCCATCAGTCTGTTATTACATGATGTAAATAAAAAGAGCTTTACAACATCAAGGCTTCATGAATTTTCACCTCTTAATTGTGTTGACTGTGTTACGTGTCTCTCTCCTTCCAATTGGGTATCTTATGTGTAACTCCCACTTTTATCTTATAGCCCTTGTTTAGCCCATCAGTTCTGGCTGAAATGACAAGACCTGACGGCTCATCGACTGTTCCTATATTAACCGGAGAAACTGTTTCTTCAGAATTGGCTCATGAAATTCTTGGCATTCAGGTAAGCATTAAAATACAGAAACATTATATGTTCTCGTACATTCTTGACAAAAATGTGAGTTTTATTTAGAGTCTTGCTAGTTGCAACTCGTTTTAAGCAAAGTTCTACTGATTGATTTATCCCCTCTGTTTGCTGCAAGGGAATTTATAGCTTGGTGTCCTCTTAGCATCTGTATGTCACGTTGTGTTGGTGGTCGCAGAAGGAGTTCATGATGCTAACATGTGGCGTTTGATGTCAACGGTAACACGGGATACCTGATCCTTCATCGGTTTGTGTTTTTCGTAGAAGATTTGTGTTTATATCCTAGTAATTTTCTAATTATTTCACATGTGCACAAATGCATATGCAGGTGGACTTGCTGAAACATGGGATTCCTGATCCATCGTCGGTGACATTACAGTCGCATGGTTCAAACTTGGGCTCAGAGAAGGATAATAAGGATAAACTCCAAGAAGCTGGAGAAGAACACATTGCAACACCTATCTTTGTACATACCAAGTAAGCATTCTTATTTAGAAGTGCTATTTTTCTACAAGTAATTCTGCAATAGGCAAGGTGGTGGACCCATGTCGGGCTTATGAGAAGGGATGGGGAGGAAATTCTTACACTGTCTAGAGGAAAGCTTGAACTTGGGACGTAAATCCCACCACCACCAATAACATTTCTTACACTAGATTAAGCCTAGCTTGGTCCGTGGAGTAAGAATGTAGGTGAAAGTCCATGAAAAACATTTAAGTACAAGGGCTTGTTTGGAATGGAGGTAAAAAAGTCGCAAAACCAAGGAAGACTAAGGGAAATGGTGCTAAACTGGTAATGCAAAAACAATGAAGGTGGTTGTGTGGGAACAATTACGTATTTGGAATGTGTCACACTATTAGTTTATGAGTTCAGTGGTGGGTAACTATTACCCTTCCTCCCTCTCACCACTACCACTGTTGCTTCCTTCACCCCCTTGATTCCTCCACCCCCTAAATTACGAACCCATTATCCAAGCAAGCCCTAATGGCTCCATTGTATTGAAGGTAGTTATTACAAGAGTAATGGAGCTAAAAAATGATAGAAGTAATCAAATGGTGAAGTGAACGAAACTATGGAAGATAAAGGGGTGGTAGCACCGCTTTAAAGGCTGTAGTTATTAGCCTTCTTCACCTCCTTCTGCTATCCGCTGCCACTATACCTGCTTCCCTTTGTTGCCAAACAAGTCGTAAAATTGAAAAAGAAAGGGTAACGAATAACCTAAGGTGAGAGTTTCAACTTTCAAGCAGGAGTCAATGGGATTTTAAATCTCACTCTTAAGTGGTCTATATTGGCGACAGCGCTACAAGTCTCTAACATATCATGTGTTGGGCTTCCTTGTATGTTAGGTTCCCCTTTAATTCCTGTAGCATAATGGGGGGTTTCTCTCTTTGAGAACAGAAAGGTGATTTTTTTGTGAGTTCGCTTATGTTAGTTATGTAGTTGGACTTTCTTCGGTATTCTTTTGAAGGAATAGTCTTTCTTTGGTATTGTAGTATGCAGCACAAGCTTAATATAAAGCCATGTATTCGTAACGTTTGTGCAGGTTGCGTGAGGAAGAGACATCATCACAGATAACTGATAAGATGGAGAAGGTCCTTGCTCAATATTTCCGTTCATCTTCATTTATGAGACCAAGAAGCAAGAGTTGTGCCACCGAGGGTGACTCGAAAAAGTTAGACTTGTTCGTAGTCCCTAGAAGAACAGACCATTCCTCGGAAATTCTACATGAAAGCTATGATTCTGCGATGTGGAAAATTAGGGATTATGTTTTGTCAATGACACGTCCGCCATTTTCTAGAACAGTATCTGAGAGGGAATGGCTCAAAAACACTGCCAAGATATGGGATTTGGTGAAGCACTCTTCTATTATAGCGGAATACTGTCGAATGCTTCAAAATTCAGGTCAATTTAGGAGATAGTCTTTGTAGTGCAAGAAAGACTGGTGATTGAGACACATTATAGTATACTCTTCAACCATCAGGAGTTTGGTTCGAGTTTTGGCAGATAAAATCTTAGTTGGGAGGGAAGGTTTTTCATTACAAACCATGGTATTAAATATCGGTTTTAGTCTTCATTACGGAATCTTTGATGGAGGACTTTATGTAAGTCATTGTAGATTGAAGAGTTACGTTGTTTAGTTTAAAACATTCCAATAGATAATGAAATTTGTTTTTCATACATAGATTAGTGTTTGTCTTGTTTAACCATATCTTTCATCCTTTCCTCTCTTTGTTTTTTCCTCTTGGAGTTACCGTTGAAGTGTACATTACAGTATTACACATCAACATGTTAATTCACAATTTTTTTTCCCAATAACTTTTTCCTCCGTTTTTATTACGGCACCAAATCAAGGCCCTACAGAGTACAGAGAGTTGACTCCAAAAAGTATAAAGTATTACAACTGGTCTTCTTTTAGACGGGTCATTTTAGTCTTTTAAAAAAATGGGATTTTAAGATTATTTTATATGTAAATGTGACCAATTTTGAAAAATAAGTTATCACAAGCTGTAAAACTGGCAGGACCATTGCTGGTACATTTGACCATAAAGTAACTATAAAATCCCGTTCTTTCTAAAGACAAAAATAGTCCGTCGAAAACAATAATTTGTGAAAGTATTATAATGGGCAACTGAAGAAAAGATAGCTAGTTGCTTAGTTCAACACCAAATTTTACGAATTCTCGTTAAAGACACCATTATAAGTTCCGCAAAATCCCATTGAAGACGGGCGATATCCGTCACAAGCTTATGACAGATACTGTTTCCTCTTATAAAATACTCATTAAGAAGTTAGTGAAAAGTACATGGGGGTGCCCCACCTTGTCCCCCCTCCCTTGTTGTGAGAGGTTTTCAGCTTGTAACGGAATGAGGCCCGTCATAAGCAAGACACTTTGTATAAGTTCAGAGTTAAGACCAAACCCATAATCCATGTAAGTAAGGTTAAAAATAGCATTTATATGAAAAGAGTTTTGTAAAAGGTTTTAAATTTAGAACCCTCTTAAACAAAAGACTTACTAAATCAATTAATCTCTCGGCTAAAGCACTCATTTTTGAGTAAAAATCCTCTCCATTTCCTTCTCTCTATTTCTTGTCCATTTCCTCTCACATTACAATATAATATTACACCTCTTTTTCTATTACATTTTTCCTTTATTTATCGATTGAAAACATGGACCATTAGATCGCCGTGAGATGAAATCTTGACCCTTAATAGGAAATAGACCCTCTATTTTTTTTTTAGAAAATAAAGAGAATTCTAATTGCCCATTTTTGCTAGTTATTTGCTTCCTCATTAACCTATCCTTCGGTTTACAATTTACAAACCTCACATTTCTGAAAACTGCTAGGATAAACAAAACTGCTTCAACATCAAATAATCTCTTGATCCTTTAGCAATTCATTTGTATCAACACTACATATACCATGCGTTTCTAATGTGTTTTTCTTGATAGTATATCTGTATATGTATTATATGTAGATATTACCTAGTTTAATTGATTGCGTAAAATTATAAGGGATGATATTCATGAACTGGATTTAAATCCCGTCAACAACATCTTTATTCTTGTGAGTCCCTTACAAGTTACAACAAAAAAAAAATACACCTCCGTGCCAAGAACCTAGAACAATGAGGAATATATTCACAATTACTTGTACTAATCAAGAGTTAGATCTACGATTGTAAATGAGACAACATATAATATAAATAATTATATAATTTAATTGTATTATCTACTAAATGTATTGTTTATAAAAGACTTTTTCATGCTATAAATTATCGAACATATGTTTTTTTTTTCCAGACATATTCACCAGAGTATCAAACACATAATAAAGATCCAATGATACTTTAAAAAAAAAATCAAATGAGAATTTGGATCATTAGATCACTTTTTATAACATCTAATAAGTATAATATTGATAAAAATAGAAAATCTTTTAACTTTAGTAATTAAGAAAAAGGTATAGGTGCATAGCCACATAGTGTACATTAGATCTCAAGTTTGAAGCCCCTCGCCCCATTACTGCGTTAGGCCAATCAATCAACCACCTCTTTTACTTGTGACCTCTCAGTCTCTCACAACCCTCTCTCACTTGCCCTTCTCACTTACTTCTTTGTCTCACGTCACAAGTTTGTGACGGATTTTGTCCGTCGCAAGCTAGAATTTGTGATCAATCAAAAGAAGGTATAGAAATACTCGTATTTACATGGACTATTGTGCTACCCTTGTAGCTAACATAACACGAAGAAAAATCTGTTATAAAAATACTCGTATTTATACTCATTTCAGATCACTAAAACGTGTATACTGGATACACATTAAAAAAAAATGATAAAATATACTTCTTCCTATTCTAAATAACTATCCCATTTGCTATTTCCGTCTATTCACATAATTATCCCATTTGCCATATTTGGACATGGTTTTTTACTTTCCTATCCTTAGCTCTTTTATTTATTTACCACCTCAACCACCCATACGACCATACCCCATCATATTCAATACTTTTCATTATTTAACTCATACTCCCTCCATTCAACTCCACATGGCTCTTTTCTTTTATCACGTTTGCCAACGCGTGTTTTACGCGGTAAATATCGTTAGCTACGTATTTGCAAAAATTATAAAAGTTAGATATTTTTAATGTACTCGTAAAGATGAATTAAACAAGATCTCACACGAATATATGTTCACTTACGTATTGAGAGAAAATTGATAGTGAACGCTCACTTGTGAATAGTGCGTAAAATAGAAAAGGGCCATGTGGAGTTGAATGGAGGGAGTATATTTTTACCCTTATACAATAATTTTTATTATTTTAACTATATTCCTTAATTTTCGTGTCATTGTCCTAAGGTGACACTTATTCGAAAGAGGAGGGAGTACATACACAAACCCAATCCAAGAGTGTGTAACCTCCCACTTTCACAACATAATTGAAGTAATTGGTTAAAAAATGACCAATCAATCAAACACAAATTCTCATTGAAGACATGACATATCCGTCACAAGCTGAAGACGGATACCATTTTACCTCACAAAGTACCCACTTTTTCTCTCTGTGTAACACTATTCATGTGGTCCCCTTTCTCCACTAACCCATTTTGTTACCATTTTATCTCACAAAATATCCGTCACAAATGGTAACCCGTCACAAGGGAGACCAATTGTCAATCAAATGAAAGTACTAATTCTTAGTTGTTCTATTCTATAGTTAAACTGAACACAGTTGAAGTGGGTGAATCAAGAAATTGAGATCATAAAAACTAAAGAAGTGAAGAAAGAAGACTACAACTACATTCTACATTTCTACATAGTACTATTTCTACTACTTCTACTGTCTGCTTTCTTTAGTCTCAAAGTAACTACACCCTTTTCAAAACTACGACTTCAGTCTTCTACTCTCTACATGCATACTTAACTAACTTCTTTTTTCCAACCCTTCTTATAATTCCCTTTTACTCCCTTTTCTTGTGTTTTTTCTCTTATAATTTGGGAAAAAAACAGTCTTTATTGCCCAAGAAACGATCAATTAATCAATCCAAGGTGATTTTTCTGCTTAATCTTGTTTATTTAAGTGTTTTACTAAGTACCCATCAAATCTAAGTTCCAAAGTTGTAATCTTTTTTGTGATTTGATGTTTTTGTGTGTGTTTCAGTTTGTAAATTGGGGATTTTGAGGGGTTAGGGTTTGTGGGTAGTGATTAGTTTTTGATTTAATGCTATAGATCGTTAGATGATTGGATGATGTTGAGGTATGAGGGTATTTAGATTGTGTAGAAGATGGGTTGTGTGTTTGGGAAAGAAGGGTTAGCTTTAGAGGGAAGAGAGAAAAAGAGTAAGGGGGATTTGGGTGCTGAATCTGGCAGGAAAGCTGAGTTGCCTGAAGTCGGTGTCGTTTCGAGTTTGGGTGAAGGGAAGGAGGGGGAGAATGGTGCTTCTGAGTTGAGTGATGGTGGGAAGAAGGAGGATGAGGAGGAGGATAGGAAGGGTGGAGAGAATGGGGAGGAAGGTGGTGAGGATGAAGAAGTGAAGGTGGAGAAAAGTCAAAAGTCAAGAGGAGAAAGAAAGCGGTCAAAGGCAAATCCTAGGTTGAGTAATCCTCCGAAAAATATACATGGTGAACAAGTGGCTGCTGGCTGGCCTTCTTGGCTCTCGGCGGTTGCTGGTGAAGCAATTAATGGTTGGGTTCCTAGACGAGCCGATACTTTTGAGAAGATTGACAAGGTATGTGGATTGCCCTTCACTTCATTTTTCTCAATTAACATACGAGACGAACTGAAAGTCTGAAACAATGATTTAGTGTTCCATTGTATAGGTTGGTCTTATGCTGAGATTATTATGATATGACTCCGTCTCATATGAGAATTTGAGTTAGTTGTTGACTTAGTATGCTTTAGCGTGGAATCGTGCACTGCTGATATCATTTCTTTGTCAATGGTAGATTGGGCAAGGGACATATAGTAATGTATATAAAGCCAAAGATTCTTTAAGTGGGAAGATTGTTGCTCTTAAAAAGGTTCGGTTTGACAATTTGGAGCCTGAGAGTGTAAAATTCATGGCACGCGAGATTTTGATCATACGTAGATTGAACCATCCTAATGTGGTAAAGCTTGAAGGTTTGGTAACATCAAGGATGTCTTGTAGTTTGTACTTGGTGTTTGAATACATGGAACATGATCTAGCTGGACTTGCTGCAAGTCCCGATATTAAGTTTACAGAGCCTCAGGTTGGTGGTGAACTATCCTTTGGCATTGAATAATTACTCGACTTTTTGAGTCTATCGTGTTACTTTCAGCCTAGTTCCTAGTCAAAAGCTGTTCCCCTATTGCAGGTAAAATGTTATATGAACCAGTTGATCTCTGGGCTAGAGCATTGCCACAACCGTGGTGTGCTTCACCGTGATATAAAAGGATCTAATCTTCTCCTTGACAATGGGGGAATACTGAAGATAGCTGATTTTGGATTGGCAACTTTCTTTGATCCAAATAAAAAGCATCCTATGACGAGTCGTGTTGTTACTTTATGGTATCGAGCTCCTGAGCTGCTTCTTGGTGCAACTGATTATGGTGTTGGCATTGATCTTTGGAGTGCGGGCTGCATCTTGGCGGAGTTGTTGGCTGGGAGACCTATCATGCCTGGCCGAACCGAGGTAAACTTTCAATTTCCTATTTTCTTAAAATAGAGAATCCAGAACTGATCAATTGGTTTAGTTCAGCTTTTATAAGGTTGTCTGCTTTTCTTAATGTAAAGAGAATCAAAAACGGATCAATAACTATGTTCTTAATATAAATAGAATCGAGAGCTGATCAAGAACTAAAAAGCTGGAGCATTTAGCGTATACGTTGAATATAGGGTATTCTATACCCACTAAAAAGCTAGACCACTTAGTATTGGGTTGTTTTCCAGAGGATTGTTGCACCTTAGCATGCTATGCTTGCAATTGTTGTAAGCTCTTTTCCACCTTTTGGGATCTAAGCTTTCAAAATAATTCTGTTCCAGTCCTCATTGTTCTTTTCGTGTTTTCTGGAATCCTTCATGCCCGTTTAAATGGTATTAAGCTTCATATATGCCTCCCACCAGCCACCACAAAAACAGCATTATCCCATTGCCCGAGGGGCTTCCTCAAATGGTGGAACAGGGGTTCGGATGTATGCAATCTTACTGTTATGTTAACGCAAACAGGCTGATGTTGGATTACTCATAATGAAAATTGCGCCAATAATTGCCTCGAATAATTGATGTTTGTTGTAAAGTGTATCTAACAATTATGTGATTGACCTAGGTGGAGCAACTGCATAAGATATATAAGCTATGCGGGTCGCCTTCCGATGAGTACTGGAAAAAATCGAAGTTACCAAATGCAACCATTTTCAGACCACGAGATCCATACAAAAGATCCATACGGGAGACATTTAAAGATTTTCCACCATCAGCATTGTCTTTAATTGATACTCTTCTTGCAATTGATCCAGCAGAACGTTTAACTGCCACAGATGCTTTGAATAGTGATGTGAGATTCTCTCTCTCAGGAAGCACTGCTTTTATTTAGCTTGCTTGTATGTTTTGCGTCATGGTTCATTGCTCCACTAATTTGGTCAAATGTCTATTGATTGTCTAGGTATAATTTGTTTCGATTCTCCAAAAATTTAAGAAATTTAAGGAATTTTTGGTGTTGATGATGCTGAAAGGGTTGTATACTTGTATATGCCATCCATCTCTATCCCATGCTGTGTTTTTTCAGCCCATTTGTGACTCGAAAGTGTGATGTATAATCAAGGAACAGTTGAACCTGAACATACATACCTTTTGGATGAGAATCTTATTGAAATTGTCATTGTTAGGTTTTACAGTACTTTTCATTTGGCTATAGGCTCATCGTCTAGCTTTTGATATGCGTCTCGTTTAACGGTTCTTTTTTTTTCTAAATATGATCTATGTTTTTCAAATTGTATTTTTGACTTGTAAACCATTGCTACACGTCTTTGGGTTGTTCTCACCAACTTGGAGGACTTCTAATATTTCATTACCTACACTTTTTATACTCAGGATTCTATTTTTGTCGCCTGTGCTTACCTTTGTTACAAGTTAAGTTCAGCCTTACTGCTATATACTTTGTCTTGGAGGTGAAGCTACTTTGATTTATTCATTTTCAATTCAATACATTGAACATGTCATGTTCTAGTTCTAGATATGTACTCATTTCTTAATTTACGGCTTTACGCATAAACTGGTTTGTAATTTTGCCTGCCTTTGCTTGAATTTATTTCTATTGTTAGACAAGAATAACTTAAAAGGGTTGTTTTCCAATTTGAGACTTAGTTATGTCGACATTTTAGGAATTTATAACTTTACTCGGCGAAGAATGTGTACCATAACTACTTGAAAACCTGAAGGGATATTGTCTTCATGATTAGCTTAATCTACTAGGTTGCCTTTTGGCAGATATATTGGAAATGGTAATGAAATTTACTTTACCTTGATGTTGAGCAGTTTTTCAATACTGAGCCTCTTGCGTGTGATCCATCAACGCTTCCAAAATATCCACCAAGCAAGGAGATGGATGCAAAACGACGTGACGACGAGGCTAGGAGGTCAGTATATTTTAATGATTTTCATCTCCTTTTGAGGAATTATCTTATTCTGTATGTTACTGAGCCTCTTGCTGTGCTAGTTTCATGTTTCTGTGAGTTGCAAAAATTTTAGCACTTCATCGGGCAGGATGATGCTCATTTGATGTCACTGGACATATTTCCTGTTCAAAGTATCGTTGTTCTTTGTAGTTTGTATAATAATCAATCTCACTCTGCCTCTCATTGGTTTGGGGCCTGGGGGATGAATCCGCCTAGTTTGTGAAAGGATAAGTATTCTAACAAATGAACAATGATAAAAATGAAAAGGAGGGCTAGTAGCGACCATCTTGGCAGCATCTTGAAGTCTCAACCCTATTCTCCACTATTCATTTACTGAAATAGTTACAAGGTACTAAGCCTCAATCAGTCTCGTCAGTAGGACAATATATCTTCTTGGTTCTTACTGCTAGTGAACCATCCTCTCTTCTAGGAGACTAGGATTGTAGTAAGATAAGTAGTTTCCATCTCCAATAGAAAGAACCACTATTCTTCACCTTTTATTTGATGGAATTAACCAAAGTCTCATTAAACTCTCTATGCTTCTTATATCGGGATGTGGTCGAGTGTCGATGCGGTCGACGATGCAATTTTCACAGAGGAAAATAATATGTACATCCGACCCCTCTTACGTTGCCACAAGCAAGAGCCGTTGAGGCAGCGGGGTAATGTTGTTATAATAAGTGAGCTGATCTGCAAATTGATAGCTATTGGACATTGCTATTTACTGTGGAACTTAGTGAAGCATCTACTGCCTTCATTTGATTGGCCACTTAAATGATGTGGTTTCTACTTCCTAATATCACCTTGTGACCTCCATCTGAGCCATTGGCTTATTTCGTTCTGCGTCATGCTGTTTCAGTCCAACTTATGTCACTGTCACAATCGAGATATTGCACTCATAGACATTGGTTCTAAAATTTTTTTAGGGTTTTTCTACATGGTGCCCCTCGATTTTTCAAAACATCATTGGTATCCCTAAACTTAATGAAAACGTCTCAAAATACCCAAAATGCACAAATCCGCCTATTTTAAAAGTTTATTTTATACACTTTTTATTGATCTTTTGGCAATAATTTGTCATATCATTAACATTAATATCGTTTATTCAATCGTAAACATATTTTCTTTACAAAATTTCATTTTTTGAAAACTCGATTTTTAGTATTTTTGGTATTTTAAGAATTATTTGCTAAGTTTAGGGGTACCAGTGAATCAGTGATGTTTAAAAAAAACGAGGGGTACCACATAGAATTTGAAAACACAAAAGGGTACCACGTAGAAATTCGTCTTAGAATTTCTTGCAACCTCTTGTATATTTGATAGCTTAACAGAAACACTAAAACATACATCCACACGACAGGTAGAGAAGGTGGTAATGTCATGAGGTTGCTACTCGTCACCGTTTGATACTCACGACACCACGCCATTATTTTACAGTTCCAAGTTTTTTTTTTTCCTTTTTTTTTTTGCGTCAAAGGAGCCATAAGTGAGGGAAATACATTATCAGGAGTAGAGTAGATTCAAACTTCCGTTCAAATGTCCCTAATACCTCTGTTTTAACCTCTAGACTTTGGTTGAAGATGTGCTGCTGTGTATTTTTTATTTTATTTTATTTGGAAATTATCAATGAACTTCAGGTGATGCCTCGTCGACAATTCTACATATTCAACGACCTTTGTACACTTGAGATCTACAAAGACAATCTCCATATTCAAATATTCAGTATGCCTTTTCATAAAGTGTTAAAAGTTAATTTTTGTGCTGCAGGCTAAGAGCTGCTAACAAACAACAAGGTGATGGGGCGAAGAAAACTAGGACACGTGACCGACTTAGGGCAAAGCCGGCCCCTGAAGCTAATGCAGAGCTTCAAGTTAATCTCGATGTATGTGTCTTATATTACATTTTCCTGTTATCCTCTACTGTCTACGATAATTCAGCCACTGGAATACAGAATTCCATTTTGTACCCCACACCTTCACAATTTAACGTATTTAGATTGCCTTCTTCATGACAACTTCCTTTCTATGCCAAATGCCACACATTTCTCGCGGCTCTTCAGGCTGATCTTGTAGAAACCAACAAAGGCCCAAAATTATTCTCCTCCGTCACTTTTATGGCTTCCTCATTGAACTGAATGATTCATTTTTTTTCCTTTTTTGAGAAAATTGTACTTGATAAATGTACAAGTCCCTAAAATCAGTTTAAACAAGAGTTGTGTATAATTTTTGTTAGCGTGTTAGCGTGGGTAATCTGGGTTTCTAACTACTAATTTGCTATTGAATACTGAGATGCTTCTGTCCACATTAACGAATGCTATTGTGTTCGTCTTGGTTATAAGGGGTGCCCGCAAGGGCAATCTTAATGCCGATGGGTTTTAAAGTCCGGTCATAAATAACTCAGTTCATGATTATGTCAGCTAACTGCTGCTTTGAAATCATGTTCTTTAATCAAGTTTGTTTCACAATCATGTAGCAGCGGCGTCGTATGATTACCCAAGCAAATGCAAAGAGCAAGAGTGAAAAATTTCCTCCACCTCACCAAGACGGAGGCCTTGGCTACCCCTTGGGTGTTTCACAGCACATAGATCCTGCAAACATCCCAACCGACATTCCTTACAGTACCACGTCTTTTACATACGCGAAAGGGCCAGGTCAGCATTGGTCGGGACCATTGGTGGACCCTGCTTCTGCTGGTGGACCCAGGCGGAAGAAGAAGAATGTAGTTGAGGGCAGTGAACCCAAGTCAACCGGCCGAAGAGATACCAGTAGTAGCTCCAAAACTCGGGGAAAATAAATACCGGAAACTGGAACATAGTTGCACCATTGCCGGATTGAGTTTGAGGTGCAGCCTGAATAGGCTGAGGAATTGTATTTAGGGGTATAATTTATTTTTCTCTTTTCATTTTCAACCATTTTCGGATTTTTTTCCGCTTTCCTTCGGTCGAAATAGAAAATTTATATGTTAAACTAGTTTCTAGAATTTGGGGAAGTTGGGCCTCATGTTGTATATTATTATGATCTTGATATTATAGAGATTTTTATTCTTTTGCGAAATTAAAGATATGAATCTAGTATAAGGACATTTTCAGCTTGTGAAGTACTCTCACCGTCCTGGTGAATTGTTATTCATTCCATTTTACGAGAAGTCCAAGTAAAGAAACATATTACAATTCGTTTGTCTAAAGAAGAGACGGAGGCATTAGAGAGTTTGCGTTTAGTTCGCACTAGGAAAAGGCAAAGGGAATCACGGGGAAAGGAAAGGGATTATCCTGAATTAAACTTGTTTGGTTGTAATTTTCAAAGGGAATGGTTTACCCCTTGATTCCCTTCGTAGCTGTTTGGTTATTAAAGAAATGAATCAATCTGTTTTTATGCCTTTTTTCCCGCTACTTCTTTTTGTCACTATTCATGATCGTAGGGAATCTTCGATATTATTCTTAATAAATATAATCATGTAAGATCTTGATTGATTTATCGTCATTAATGTTATAATAATATCAAATTTTTATAATTTTTAATAATGTGTAACAAAAGATATTCACGTTACAAAACGTGTATCGACAAGTGTGAAAAAGTCAATGTTACCATTGGTGTGGTATGGAGGGAGTATGTTTTTTCACGTGATTTTCTGGTTTTATTTTTCCGGTCTTTTTTTTCCACCCTTTTCTTCCAACTTTTTTTTTTCAACCTTTTTTCCACCTATTTTTGTAGGTAACCTTTTGCAAATAATCAACCTACAGAGTATTATTATGATCAAACTTCTTTTTTCAAAATATCACCTCTTGTCCAAAACGAAAACATTGTTCTACATGACTAAAAAAAAAGTTCAAAAGCAATAAACGATTACTAGTGCAACTACTAGTCTTTTATAAACTGAAACATCACCTTCATTTAAGCAAGAAGACTTTTGACAAAGATGCATTTCAAATCATCGGGACACTTGAAAAAAATCATGAGCTTGTTTGGGTGTGCAGTCAAAATTTGAGCTACTTCCAAAGCTTGTTGTGGAGTAACACCTTCCAAAGCAAGAAGTACGTCTAACACTTTTTCACTCTTGTCGATTATTTCTTGCTCACGTTTATCAGCACGAGACATTACATTAGCCATAGTAGAAAGATGAACATTCATGTCTTTCATAAAAGCTTGTAAGCTAGCTAATTCAGAATTACTTCCACTTTCACATTCTTTCTTACCTTCCTCACTGTTAGAAGTGTTTTCTCGCTTCACTTTTTTCAATGGAGGCGCGGACTCCACTATTTGGTTTTCATTACCACTAACAATAGTATCTTCTTCATCACTTGAATCAATCATGACCGGCATAGTGGCAGACTTCTCCATATTATCAATAGCATCAATAGAGTTCTCCATATTATCAATAGCATCAATAGGTTTCTCCATATTATTAATAGCATCAATAGGTTTCTTCATATTATCAATAGCATCAACAAACCTCTCGGTCGGTTTTCCAGGTTTTTCAGTTCCATAATCTTTACCATAAATATCCCATAATGCATTGAAGTGAGGAAAATCATGTCCATATAGGTTCTTGGAGTTTGGATGAACCTTAAAAATGAACAAAAGAAATTTAATGTAATTAACAAATACATATCTCTTGATTACAAAATTAACGTGCAAAACAAATACTTAGTTGTAAGCTTGATTACCTTACAATACTCATCATACACCGATCTCTCCACAGAAATCATGTGTCTCTCATCATCCCATTTGAAGCCACTTGTACCTAACATTTGAACAATGGCTTTAAATTTGGTTACGAGTGTCTTGAGCCTAGAATCAATGTGTGGCGAAGCTTTCAAACCACAACCAGGAATAGCCTTGCCAATAACCTCTTCTAACCGCACCATGTAACCATTCCTAAATCCTTTGTCACATTTCCAATGTGGATCGCCATTCAAGTCAGACAAAGCGGTTATCAAGGCATTATCTTCTTCTTTAGTCCAAAAACGTTTGTTTTTACCTCTTCCACCTCCACTAGCAATACTTTCATTCATCCTAATTAAACATTACAACAACATAAAATTGGCAACAAAGCTAATTTAAATCAAATAACCACAACATAGTATCGCATCTATGGTTTTCTTAATGGTGTACCACATCAAATGTAGCAATACAACACAATTATTATAGTGATGACATATGGAATAAAGTCCATATCTCTCCTTCTTCTCAATGAAAGATCATTACGAGCCATTTCTACCATATCATTTACAGAACTGACCAAGACATTGCAATTTGCAAATTAGACACAACAAAAACTATATCTCTCGTCATCAAGTGCAGCTGGTCTTCTAATAAACATTATAACATGGTCTGCAAATTAAACACAATACTAAATTGGAGCTAACTAAAGTATGGTCTGATACGTACACAATTTCAGAAAAACAAACAGTAGTAAGTCTGCCGAGTGACGGACTTTCAATAAATTTATTGGGAACCAATTACCATTTAATGGACAAATGGTAGTAATCAAATGAATACGTATACAATAAAATGGGAAACGAATAAAAATGGTTACAATATATGATAAATAGGTACGATTTTTGTGAAAACACAATTAATAATGAAACGGGTACGAAAGAATACATAAAGGGGTATGACAAAAGTGGTCTCTCACTAACTTAATGAAAGATCGTCTCGCCAAAGTTTAAGCTATCACCATTAACGTGGTCAACATCAATAAACAAACAACGGGTAGTTTAAGAATAAAAAACTGAAAAATTGGAGGAAAAATCAAAGAAAAAAAAAATCAAAATAATAGTATGAGAAATTGAGAATGATAATGGGTACAATATTTATATGAATCTATACTTGAATAAGAAAAAAAGAAAGAAAGAGGGGAAAGGAGACGTCACAGTAGAAAGAAAGGGGAGAACTAACATTGTAGTGACAGAAAAGAGGACAGCGGTGGAAGTGAGCAGAGGGTGACCGGCAGTGGCAGAGCGGCGGCCGTGGCAGGGCGGCAGGTACAGCCGTCGGATTGCTGTGTTAATCAGTTTAGAGGGATTTGGGGAATTGGGGGTTTGCTAATAGGGAATATGGGTAAAGGGAATCATTAAAGTGGTCAATCAAACATAAGAGAATCATTAATTTCTTTTCCCATACCCTTTCTGGAGACCCCTTAATCAAACACCTTGCACCTAGACACGGTAAGCGGGTTAACTGGGTCGAGGCAAGTTTGGTTTTGGGTCGGATTATTTTAGGTTCAGGTCATTTTCGGGTCACCTATTATCAAGTTATTTGTGGATAATAATTTGTTTGAAACAATCAACATTCGGGTCGGGTCAATTCGGATTTCAAACCAACCTGGGATCTTGAGTTCGGATGTCAAGTCGAGTTAAGGACGGATGATTCGAGTCTGGTTATTCGAGTTAGGTCTAGAATTCGGGAATCAGGTCTCTGATCGAGTCAATTTACCAGCTTTAGTTGCACCTTTGTTACCTTCTCAATAGTAAACTGGCCCAACTTTAAGCTCCTGCCTCCAACTAATTTATGCCTCTCTTTCACGTATCTAGCTTTAATTACACTTTACAATACGTTTTACTTGTGACGGGTCAAGTATTACACCATGATAAGACAAAAAATAGAATGCACAGGGGTTTATTTGACCCGTCACAAGCTTGTGACGGATATCGGCCGTCACAAATGAGAATTTGTGTATTTAGAATTGTTAGTAAATAAACTAACAAGCGTAATTATTTTTTATATTGCCTTGATAGGTCGAAGTACAATGTCGATTAAAAAAAAATTAGAGTGCTCACTTGGATATATCGATATTATTGTGATTGAAGAGAATCATTTGCGTTAGACATTAAATGCTTAACATTGTTATAATTGTTCGTTTGTATTTGTCATACAATTCATTTAAGTAGATTTTCAAGTACAACATTTCTCATGTAATAATATAAAATTATTTATATATGATAATGTTATACCATCTATTTATACAATATTATTGTGATCATAAAATTTGTATAATTATTTGTATATATTATTTATATATGCCAGTGCAATTTTGCACGGGTTCTAAACTAGTATTGTTTTATAAAGACCAATTATATACCCCCCAATGACATAAGTGCAATATCTTTGAAGTCAGAAATTAGGATTCACATATTAACACAAATTCTCAAATAAGATCGTTAAACGATATAAACCAATTTTATAATAGCTCATGGATCTCATTTATTGCTAAAGTTAATGAGATGCATAAGCTATTATAAATTAAGGTGCATGACATATTATAAAATGGTTGTACGTCATATAACGATATAACGATCATAGAAACGAACTTAAAATGCAATATCGGGCAAGCCGTGAATTCTCATATATTAATACAAATTTTCAAATAAGATTTGTTGTACAATATACTACAGCACAATTTAATTTTACCTCATTTATTAATATAGTGAATTTCCTTTATATAAATAGGCCCTACTTATGCTCGGATATTGACATGATTATCAAAACTTTTAAAAAAACATGATTAATTTGTTCATGATTATTAAACATTTACAAATCGCGTTTAACTGCCAAGTCATTGAAAATTGGGATTATTCTGTTACATCAAATAATGAAATGAATGTGACCATCAATGTATACATACAAATTATGAAGGTTCTCCAGTCTGGATGAAAACATCATCCTGCCTAATTAAAAATACAACATTAGTACAGATAACCTACAAAGTCGGAAACCGCCATGCCCGCTTTCCGATGCTGCAATAGCAACCACGCCCGACCTGCTTTAGGTTCTGGGAGGAGCTCATACCCATTTGAATGAAACACATGCTCTAGGGTTTTTATTCATTGTCTACCATTACTTCTGGTCCTGTGTTTTCATTCATAGTCAACACAAAAGCCGGAGAGTCGGCCCTAGGCCCCACAAGTGAGCGGTAGATATAAAGTTTATCAATCGGGCAGTCGTTGGTCTGAGAATAATCTGAAAGCCCTCTCTCGTCCATAACCTCGACATTCAATCCCGGCATCTTCTTGCCAAGCAGTTTACACTCCTCGTAGCTCACCTGGCACGAAGACATCCAAAGGGATCGCATTGTCTCCAACTTTGCTGCGTTCATCATAAGCGCTTTTCCTCCAAAAGGACAATCCCTAATCTCGAGCTTCCGAAGATTTTTACACCCGGATAGAAGATAATGAAGACCCAAATCACTCTCTCCAGCAAAGGCAAGAGAGAGCATCTCGAGCTTCTTGGCATGTGTGCCAATGTACTCGAATACACGGTCTGTGAGCAAGCCAGACAAGGAAAGTCGTCTTAAATCCTTGCAGTGCTCGACAATAGCACCAAAACCGTCGTCCAAGGGTTCGTTGGTTAGGTAATCAGGGGACTGGGGCTCGATAATGCACAGCCGGAAGCGGGTTAGGTTGGGCCGATTCTTGGCAATGGTACACAATGCTTCATTGGAAAATTGGCGACAGAAGTATAGAATCGACTGAAGTTTAGGGCAACCCATTGCAACAGAAACTAGGCCTTGTTCCGTCAAGCAAACATTCGGTTCTTGAATGTATGGCTCAGATGGGAATACCCGCAACTCTCGCAAGTCCTTGCAAGTCTGAGCAAGCATTTCAAGACCACTGTCTTCTATGTAATCAAGTACCTGTAATGAGCGTGATATATAAATAAAACAAAGACCCAAGTTCATAGAGGAAACCAACATCGGATTCAGGAGGCTAACTAGAATCACAATACGTAATTTGGAAAATGATCCATGGCGTCGTAAAGGTTTATCTTTTAGGTTTTCGGTCCGATATAGTTATAGCTAGAATTGTCGGCCTTTACGAGCTACAATAATACAACAACGTACTCCACTCTTTCACCACGAGGCAACAACACAGAGAAGCAGTACAACAGTAGTACAGAACACGGGTGGCATTTGTTCCAAGTTAAACCCACGAACTATTCTAATTAGCCTTAAAATATGTTCGGATTAAGGTGAGCACAGGTTAAATGGTTTTAAGTGTTTTGTTCACCATGTTAAGAAAAGACTTTTTCTATGTTAATGCACGGGTAAAGTTAAACTTAAACCTACCTTTGCTTGGTTAGCTTTTTTTTTTTTTTTTTTTTTTTTTTTTTGGTTAAATTCACCAAACCTAACCTGAGTAAAGGTTCAATCTATGACACAAACCTAACCAAGGTTAGGTTAAACTCATGACACAAGCCTAACCTACTTTCACCTAATTCAAAAAGAGCCATTGTTCCAAAAACTCATCATCAGTTTCTGCACTAACTTTACTAAAAGCTATGAAAAAATTAGATACATACCCAAAGACGTTGGAGACTCGGACAGTGACTCACAAGGTCGATTAAATCAGGGGAGTGAATGGTGGCATAACTCAGGTTCAACGAGGTAAGCCCCGAGCAAGCGGGATAAAGGGATGGAAGATAATTTGGCACCACGTCATATAGGCCTGAAAGGCCCTTGAGGCTCTTGCACCCAGCGAAGGCTTTTGTGAGCTTTGAATAGGCTTCGGTGCTGAGCTCAGTCAAAAACGAGCCTGTGCCAAAGTTAACTAATTGAGGAGCCTTCTCCAAGAGAATTGCCAGCTTCTCTAAAGGAACAGCACGGTTAAGCCTAAGTGATTTTAGATTCGGACACCTGGCAACCAAACGCTCAAGAGAACAGAATCTCAGCTCAGAGCTTAGGCAGGCGATGTTAAGAGACTCTAAGGATGTGTAAGTGTCCGGGAAATCGCTTATCCAGTTTCCACTCCGGTCATCAACTTCACTTTCGCACAAGTCTAGAGTCCTCAAATTCCTGTTTGGACAAGAACAGACACAGAAACAATTATTAAAAAAATAAAAGTAAAAACCATTTGGAAAACACTATTTCCCCCATTGCTAAGAAAATTCTATTACAATTAGATTCTTTTAAGTCTCGAGGAAAAAAGTCAAATGGAAAATAGAAAGTTATACAATGAAATCGACTAATCGAGGAAGTATGAGGTCATGGAAGAAAATCAGCTTGTTCTAGAAAACCAACATCAGCAAATATTGACTAGAAGTTTTACTTATTTCATCACTTATGGCAAAAGGATAGATTCGATCTAGGAATCATAATAGAATCAGGAACATGAATAAGCCGAAGAAAGTAAGAAGATAAAAAGCGAACAATTACTTATTGTTCTTTTGAACAACAATATAAAGCAAAGGAACTCAAATAATTATTCTTTTTAAAAAGGCAGCATCTCTAAGGGGCCTGCAGTGTCCAAAATACAACCATCCAAAACTGAAAAAAAAAAACACATAAATAGTGGTCCTTAGCAAAGAAAAAGAACCCAAAGCAAAGGCAATATCAGATAGTGACTTCCCATGCAGACCCAACTCAAAAACCCGAAGTCCGAATAAAACTTCAAATAATCACATTTCCCACCCACAATGGATTTGCCACCACATTAAAATACAATCCATTACATGTGTGGTTTCCATGAACAATATTATCTACACATAAAAAGATAGTCTTTTTAATTGAAGAAAAGGGGGTGGGTAAGGTGATGTTGTGACGGGTTCGATTTGGAAAAATGAAATGTATCTTATAGAATAGTAAGGAATCCTCATGCCTGCAAATTCTCATTCATACACATAGCAATCACCTATGCCAATATAGAAAGCAACTAAACTATCCCTGAGATATACTCAGTGGTCCAGAACAAAAAGTCGAAATCTTTCGTCACGCCATTTATTCAAGGATACCACAACAGACAATGATACCAGCGAATGAGCCACCTCATATATTGCCCTTTCGTAAATCCAAGAAACTATAAGAGCAAAGAAAAAAAAAAGGAAAATAATGTAAATGCATTGACATTTGGAAGTTAAAAATATCGTGATTTAAAATTAGCAAAAAAAACACAGAAATTTAACCTACAGTTAACAAATCAAATATTAAAAAAAACACATGACTAGGAGTAAAATGAGGATTTTGAAGTCAAAGCACTCCCTATTTTAGAAGGGGAGCATCGCAAACAAACACCGAATGAAGCAACTAGAGTACAGTAACCATTATCAATTTCTAAGATTGAAATCATAGTGTTTTAAGACCCCGAAATCTATAATGTGCTTGGTATCATTAGAAACCTTAAAACAATAGACAATAACAAAATAAAAAATGATGAAATGTGGTTCCCCAAAAGCAAAAGAATCGAGTGAACAAAAACATGATCACGTTATTCAGCAGTAGATGGAATCAATTGGTGACCCAAAATCAACTCTTTAATTCTTAAAAGAAATTAAACAAAATACAAATGTAATAGAACAGAAATGTCAAATTAAGTCAAAGACAAAAAAATCAAACACTAAACAACACAAAGCTAAGAAAAATGACTAAAAAAAGATGATGAGAAGTATAATTGAATAAACACTAAAACCAATCAACGACCGGAAGCAATTGAAATATGTAAGCACATCCCAGATCCTAAAATGAAGTGAAAGACTAAAGATCAAATTTTTAATCTTCGGTCATTAAAGGCGATAATAAGGCATGCAAAGTAACATTAGATCTGCTTGATGAAGATTCAACAGACGCCAAAAATTATTTTGTAATGCTCATAAACCCAAACTTCAGAAATGTCAACAATTATCAACACACAATCTTGAATGAGAAACAACTAAGTCAATTTTAGAAATCTCCCAAAAAATATTAAGAGTACTTCTGGTTAAAAAAAAGTAAAGCTTCGGAACTAAACAACCACCCAAATCACACTGAAGAAAGTAAAATTAGACAAGACTCAGAAGCTGGAAATTTCAGCAACTTTAGATCCACTACATAATCATCATAACATTCATAAGATTGATGATGCACTCATCAATTAATGCCAGCAGTCAAACCTAAAATCATCATCAACATCACCAAACTCCAATTAAAATCAATACTCACAAGTCACATCTATAAATTAAATTCATCCACCCATTTATTAAAAATAAAAATTACCTAGATCAAATCTGTAATCAATATACCATGAGAAAAAACCAACTTTTCAATTCATTGAACAATCAAACTCAAAAAACCCAATAAAATCTTAAAGCTTAAGACGGATACTTTCCGTCTTAAATGAGAACTTGTGTAAATAATCATAGCAGGCTAGCAGCCATAGAATAAAATTAAAAATACCCAAATCAAATCTGTAATCAAAATACCACAAGAAAACCCCAATTTTCCAAGTCAATGAACAATCAAACTCAAAAACTCAAATCAGAAAAATCAATCCACCTGCAATTAGCAAGAATAGAAGCCAAATCTAAAATTAACTCATCCACCCCATTTAAAAACACTTGTTAAGTCGGAGATATCCGCTTTATAGTTAAAACGAGTAAGTATTACCCACTTGCATAGACGAATATTAATTAGAATGATCTTAAACAGCTAAAGAGCAAATCATTAACCAAAATACATCATCAAAAACACTAAATTTTCAATTCAATCAAATTAGAAAAACTAAATCAATAAATCTACACATCTCCAATAACTCAAAACATCAAATCTTTAATCCAAATACCATATCAAAAACACCAAATTTCAAATTCAATCAACAATCAAATTTCAAAAACATCTAATTAACTCAAAAGTATCAAATCTAATCAAAATACCACATTAAAAACACCAAAAAATCAAAATCAATCAACAATAAAACCCCAAAATCAAAATCCAAACAAACCCACCTGCAATTAGCAGCAATAGAAGCCAAGCCATTAGTAGAAAACCCATCACAGGAACACAAAACAAGAACCTTAAAATTCCTCAGTTTACTCCCAATCAACTCAAGACCTTCATCAGTAACCACCATTCTCTTAAACCGAAGCTCCTCCAAACCCGGAAACCCGACCGAAAACCCGTAAATCCAAGGAAAAGAATGAGCACCCCATCCATCAGGTACAAGATTAAAATCAGCAAAATGAGGCTTTCCTTTAATAGTAAGTGATCTAACATCCTTAAATCTACGGATCACGTAAGTGGGGTCCACAGAATAACAGTTACCGATGAATATTTTACGACGACACCAACGGTCAACCTCGTACCATGTCTTGCAAACGAGTGAGACTGAGTTGAGGTCTGAGTGTGACTCGATGAAGGATAGTACGTGTTCTAGGACTTCTTCTGGGAATGAAGTTGTGGTTTTGGGTGGATACGGTGTCGTTTTGAGGGATTTTGTGAGTTCCATTATTTGTTATGGAGAGGTTGGAGATTGGATCTGGTGGTGTGGTGGTGGGTGTGGTGGTGGAAGGGATAAGAGAGGAAAGATGATTGGGTGATGGAAGTAAGTTGTGACTTGTGTGTATGTGTGTGTGGGAATGAGTGGGTCTATTTTATTTTTGGTTATTTATGTGGAAATTTGTTGTTTTAGAGGGGTAATTTTTGTATGATTGTATATTTGTAGATAGTAGATCTGGTAAACCGGTTAATCGGGTTGGGTTTGGTTAGGTCTAGGTATGGTAATGGGTCGGGTTTGGGTCGGGTTTGTCCAGATTCAGACCCAGACTCGGACCCGAGATTTTCCCTTTAGACTCGTACCCGACCCAGACCAGCAAAGGTCTAAAATTTGAGAACCCATACCCGGACCCTATGGGTAAGGGTTGCGTCTACCCGCGGGTCCAAGTTTCACCCACTTTAATAACATAATTAACAGGAATGGGTCTATAATATTAAAAAAAAAAAAAAAATCATACTACTTTAACATTATGAGTTTATTAATCTTTATTGTACACTGTCAAATCCAATATACATACATACCATAGAGATTATGAAAAACAAAGAATACCTAAATTAATTTTACCTCCCCATACATGTGAAAGAATTAAACTCGGAACCCTAAAATCAATACCGTATGAATTCAGAAAAGTTGTGATTTTGATTTTTTTTTTTTTTTTTTTTATTAAAGGGTCTAAGGGTCGGGTATAGGTCTCATAACTTAGAACCGGACCCGGACCCGAAATATTTTCTTAAGACCCATACCCGACCCATACCCATTGGGTCTGAAAAAACGAGACCCATACCCGACCCATTAGGGTCCGACCCTCAAGGTCTGGGTCGGGTACTCGACCCATTGCCATCCCTAGTTAGGTCCGAGTTATTTTGGCTTTGGGTTATTTTGGGTTAGCTATTATCTAGTTATTTGTGGTTAATAATCAGAGAATAATAAACATTTGGGTTGAGTTATATTGATCGGCTCAATCGGATTCGGGTTAAGTTCGAGTGTTGGGTCGGATCAATTTTGCTAGGACTATTTGTAGGAGAATGTATTTTGTAAATGGGTATGGCTTGAGTCAATTCCTTCTAAACTTCGAGCATGTCATCATCGGGTGGCTTACCTGATATACATGGTGTTATCACATATTCCCGAGGGTTTACCCAGTGTGCATCAAAGGTAGCGGCTGTAGGTTTACTCGCCACAAAAAAAAGGAAATAAATTAAATAAATACTTAGATACACTCGATGTATTGCGTTATTGTATAGTTTAGTTAAATATTGACCAGATAAATGGGTTCGATGCAAGTTAGGTAGAGGCTGTAGAGCTGGGTTGGGTTTTTTACATCTAGGTTATTTTCTGGTGTGTAGCAATCGAGTTAGATAGGGAAAATGGTCAGTATAACTATATAAGACAAAAGTCACTCAAGTCGGATCATGGAAGGAGTTAGAGATGGATTAATTCGAGTTGCTTGTCAAATCCAGGTCTTCATTTAGGGTGGGGGTTGAGTATAGGTTGAGTAAATTTTGTTAGGGTTAGTTAATTAGGTACTTTAGAATGGCAATATGGAGTAGATCAGAGTCGTAAGGGTAATGAAAAGCAAAATTAAAATAGGAGTGGACGCGGGTCGGATTTACATGGGTATTTGTTTTGTTTTTTATTTTGACGACAAGAGGGTTAACTAACTTAAGTCGGTGGGATGGTTTAGTAGGTTGGAACTTTGTAAATTTTTGAAAGTGTGTCACCGCACTTACCATATGATCCTGAACAACTATATTACAATCGTTTGATTGATTAGATCATATGGTAATCTACAAATTTAGGTGTACATAATTTGTCATAAAAATTAGATTCTATTGTTAGGTGGTTATCAATAATCTAAGAAATAGACGTGGTTCAAAGGTGAATTGTGCCAATTCGGGGGCTGTTGGAGCACAACCTAGTCGACCCTGAACCCATCCTTGGGAGTGTGGCTAAGTAACAGGCCACGCCGATTATCGTGGACCTAAATCGGTCTGGAGTATTACACGGGCCATATTGGATTGGCCGTGCCTGGAAAATACATACCCTATGGGCTATGGGCAATCTAACTGTCAGGCTAGCCAACCCCTTCAAGTAGTCAGCTCAAACAACAATAGGAAAGGTTAATGACGATATTAAAAAAAAAAAAAGTATTTGATATTGATGATTACTTGATTTAATTTCATGTGCTCTTTTACATTTTTTTTTCCCCAAATATTTTAATAAAACTTTGAAAAGGATGTAGGTAAGATTTGGTGAATTTGAAGGACTAATTAGTAGAAAGTTGAAATAAGGCAATGTAATGAATTGAAAATGTGATGTAGTGATGAAATGTGATGCTATGTTACATTTGTGGAGTGGCTTTGTTATTAATTAATGATGGTACGAGCATAGTATAGTAAGGTGGTATGATTTTGTGATAAATTTGCATGGGGGCAGTAGCAGGAGAGGGGTCGAGTAATGATTAGGGTTATGATGTTCTCATGACTTGCACTACTTGGCACTTGCACATCCATCTTACTATCGCAAATTCAATGCAAATGAAGCCCCATTATTTGTTATGTACAATCCTTCTTACTGGCTTGTTAACTTGCTTGTCTAACTGTTTGGTGTGTTTGGATTGAGTGATTTGGAGGGAAATGAAAGGGAGGGAGAGTAGGGGATTTAAAATCCCTTGTTTGGATAGCAAATGAGTATAGAGGGAAATGGAGGGGGAGAGATTTGGAGGGATCCAATTTCCCTCCTCCAAGCCTAGTCAAAATCTCTCCACAATAGGCAAGATTTGGAGGGAAATTGTATCCAAACATCCACACCACATTCCCCCTCCCCTTCCCTTCTCTCCCTTTCCCTTCCCTGCTTCCCCCTCCCCTTCCTTTCCCTCCTATTTTAGTATCCAAACAAGCCGGTTTCACAAATAATTGGGTAGTGCACTAATGCCGATTTTCTATAATTGATAAGTTTTGAGAAATAGGGTGATAATCTAAGTTCAAATTCCGTCATCAATATTAAAATCGGCCATATGCTTCCCTTTTTATATCACGGAAATAGTACATGGTAATACGTACTCTTCTTGTAACTACCTTTTACTAACATTTAAGGTCGGTAATGTCTGTTCTAGGGAGTTGAATTCTGTTTTACATAAAATTACGCTCTTCCCGTCTCGTTCATTTATTTACCTTTGGTTTTGACATAAAACCAAGGAAAGAGTTGGGGTCAATTATATTCTATGAAAAATTGACCAAATCGAGTGTGAAGTATCAAATTGTCCATCAAAGGAATTCCTAAAATAGAAAATATAAACAATGAATAAGAGTAAGACACTCATAAATAACCCGTAAGGATGGAGTCTAGTGATTAAAACTTGGATGAAATTCCCAGGAGACCCAGGTTTAAGCCTCCCCAAAAGCAAAATCTTGTGGAGCATTCTTGGCCTAAGTCCATCCCTAATAGACTTCGAGCCTGTCACCCTCGGGTGGCTTATCTGGTATACGTGGTTTGTAGACTATCACGTACACCCGAGGGTTTACCCAATGCGCACTGAAGGTAGCGGCTGCGGGTTCCCTCGTAAAAAGAAAAAAGAAAAAAAACTCATAAATAAAATAGATAAACAAATAACCAGGACGGAGAGAGTGTAAATCAGTCATACAAGAGATTAAATAACGTGCCTTTGGTACAAATTGTGGATAGGTTTAAGTTTTCTCGTTTGTAGTTCGTTATACATTTTTATAAGAATTACATTTCATGGTATTGTCAATTGTCACCTCTCCCATTTTTACAAAAAACATGGCAACCAGATAACTCCAATTTTTATAATTCATCATAAAATATCCATTTTTCATGTTTTTTAAATAACAATCAAACAACTCTTAACATTATCATGAGAAATCGTCCATAAATATATGTTTGGGAAACCATTTAGTGGCCAAACGCAAATACTCCAAGTTGGTGTCAAATGCATTTATTATGTATGATGAGATTTGTATCTCAAATTGAGAAAGAATGATGCTGGTAAATGAGCACAGTAAAGAAATGGTCAAAAGAGGATCTGTTCATGATGTATGGTAATACAGTCATACTGATTACATACTGAGTATACTGACCACATGATTGAGAACCAAATATGCAATTCTTATTCATGGAATGTAGTTTTTTGTATTTAGGTATCATACATGAAACATCCCTTTCTTACCTACCCTAATCAAATCTAGTACGGTGTATTAGTTAACCCAAATTCTCATTGAAGACGGGTATATCCCTCCCAAGCTAAGCTGAAGACGGGTCAAGTTATACCCAAATGAGTAGATAAGACAAAAGTAGAATGGTGATGATACTTCCTAAGCATACTGCTTTTGACTTATCTACCCACTTGATATTATTTGACCCGTCTTCAGCTTGTGACAGATATACTCGTCTTCAATGAGACTTGTTGATTCGCTAATTTATCAATCAACCCGTTATAATTGGACAAATATAAGTCAAGATATTAATACCGAGTAATCTCTCCATAAACCTATTTTCTTCCCATTTCATTAAAATACTTCTCACATATATTAGAAAAAGGAAAATGAAATGGCGCCACCGGGTGGTACTCAAATTGGGCGCACCGAGGGTATTGTAGTAAATTATATAGGGTTTTTTTCATTTCCCTCTCAAAAAGTTTGAATTTTAAACTAATTAGTAAAAAAGGGTATTTTAGGAACTATAATTGCATAATTAATTATAGTTTCAACAATAACTATGAAAAATTATTAGGATTTCCACCATTTTTGCCATGTTTTGAGGAGGAGAATAACAAGAAATATATAACGGCTTGTATAGTAGATAAGAATGCATTCAACAATCTATAAAAAAACACAAATTATGCCGATTGGCGATTGTCGTGCTCATTCGATATTTCGATTAAGAAATGATGTAGTAGTATTTGATGCATGGAGAAGGTAGGGGATACTATCTATTGTACTAGAGTTCCAACGTCAAAACGCAATAACATTGATAATATTAGTGTCTTTTTCGTCGAGGGATCGTATTGAATTGGCTTGTAGATGAAAAACGAAGTAGATGAAGAAACTTCGAAGAAGGTTTAGATTAAACTAGATTAATAGTAAATAAATTATTTTGGTGTAAAATGTTATAGATAAATTTAGTTTAATTAGAGTTTTATTTTAATTGAATAGATACAAAATTACAGATACACCCTTTAAATTTTGGCGTGAATACGAAAAGTAATATTTTATTTTTTTATTTTTATTTTTCTTTAATTAAGGTGGCGCAGAGATTCGACGCCACCAGGTGGCGCCTTATCGCTATCCTTAGAAAAATGGGAAGAAGAAAGGGTTATAGAGGGAGCGAGTAAAATAATTCAGTTTCACTCAAATGTGACAAGACAAAACTAACTCATTTAGTTAACTAACATAGTTATTTATCATGAGATTAGGGAGTCAATTTTATACTTTGTAGGCTTGAAATATGGATACATGAGTGTATGATCATAGGTTGTGATTTGTCAAAAGGCTCTCTTGGTCTCTCATGTAAAAGTTTAAGTCTATGCTGGAAACTTAATCAATAATGCTTAAATTGATGGCTGATGTCCAATGATCAGTTTTATATTCTGACATGCGCCTTTACACAGATGTCCTTTAGGTTTGAAGTTTGGATGGATTGTAACTCTCAAACCTGGTGCTAATATTCCACTTTTTTTTGGTGGAAATGTGAGTAGTATTATAATCATCCCAAAAGGGATCTCAAAGGTCACCATTACAACCATTTTCCTGCATAAATCCTTAGGCGAAAGGACTATGCCAAACAACCACTAGAAAGCAAAGTAGACACTAAACATCCTACAGTCATAATAAAAAACAAAGAATTACATCAGACCCAGACTGTTGCACCAGTCACTATCAATTTTACGGACTTGACCCAATGCCATTGCCATTATACGCAGCTTAGCTTCTTTCCTGACCCTCTGTAAGAGTGTTTCTGGATGCACCAAATACTTGTCCACTCTACAAACATTCCTCACATGCCAAATCCCATACTGAACAGCTACAATCAAAGAGCTAACCACAAGTCTCTGAAAACCAGAGAGATTCCTCAGTCTTAGCATCTTCTCAGCGGAAACATCACCTGTCAGTGTAATCTTTAACCAAGAGAAGAGGAGCTGGTAGCATTTTTTTGCATACTCACAGTCTTGGAAGAGATGTTGATGGCTCTCAGTCCCCCTGCTGCACACAAAACACACTCCAGAGGTAGCCACCCCCATTTTCTGCAATCTATCCAAGGTTAAAAGTCTTTGCCTCTGCAAAAGCCACAAGATGAAGCAGTGCCTTGGAGTATTAAACCTGTTCCAAACAACCTTTGCCCACATAACTTTTTGTTGAGATTGATAAGTAAGCCACTCATAACCTTTAAAGATTGTATACACATCATCAGTTTCCAGCCATTTTCCTTGTAGATAAGCATCTCTAAATCTATCTTTAATCTCACAAATCTTCCTCCAAGCCCACGAACTAGATTGAGAAGGTTGGTAATCAAACCAGGAAGTATCCTTGATATAAATCTTATCAACCCACCTAATCCAGAGGTGATCTTTCTTGACAGCTATCCACCAAACCAGTTTACCAACAGCAGCTAGGTTCCATAGGTGTGTGTCAACTAGGCCTAAACCCCCACACTCTTTCTTTTGACATATGACAAACCAAGCAACTAGAGGAGCCTTTGTGTAACTTTCATTGCCTTCCCATAAGAAATCTCGACAGAGAGCTTTTATTCTGTCCATAACCCCAGTAGGCAAGACAAAAATCTGGGACCAATAATTGTGAATTGTTTCCAAAACAGACTTGACTAAAATTAATCTTCCAGAGTAGGAGATTTTCTTTTTGTTCCAGCCTCTAATTCTAGACAGCATCTTGTCAACAAGAACATTACAGTCTATCTTGGACAATCTTTTATGAGAAATTTGGACCCCCAAATACTTGAAAGGTAAGGATCCTTTTTTAAAACCAGTGTGCCTCATGATAGCTTCCTCAATATCAGAAGGAATCCCATTCATAATAATATCAGTCTTATCAGTATTAATGTGTAAACCAGAGGCATCAGAAAAATATTTAAAAACCTCATTAATAGCAACCACATAAGGTATGTCTCCTCTACAGAAGAGGAGGAGGTCATCAGCAAACATAGGGTTGGTCAACTGTAAGTCTTTGCAGAGAGGGTGAAATTTGAAACCAGGTAAGGCACTAACCACATGAATAAGCCTGCTTAAATACTCCATACAAAGTGTAAAAAGGAGGGGTGAGAGGGGATCACCTTGTCTAAGTCCTCTTTTACCCTTAAAGAAACCATGAGTTTGGCCATTAAGAACAATGGAATAAGAAGTAGAAGTGATGCAAACCATTATCCAAGCAATAAATTTTGGAGGGAAGTGGAGACTAGTGAGCATCTGCCTGACAAAGTGCCATTCAATAGAATAATAGGCCTTCCTCAGGTCTATTTTCATCAAGCACCTAGGAGAGGCATGCTTCCTGGTATACATACGAACTAGGTATTGGTTAATTAAGATATTACCCATAATACTCATGTCCTTGATAAAAGCAGATTGACAAGGGTTAACCAGATAAGGAAGAACCTTAGCCAGCCTGGCACAGAGAATCTTTGAGATAATCTTGTAGATGAGATTGCAACAGTAATAGGCACGAAGTCCTTATGATCATAGGATTATCAACCTTTGGAATAAGAACCAGATTAGTACAATTTAATTGTTTAAGCAGCTGTCCAGAACTGAAAAAATCTTTGACTGCCTTACACACATCAGCCCCAACAGTGTCCCAGCTTTTCTTAAAAAAACAACTAGAATAGCCATCTGGACCAGGGCTCTTATCATCAGGTATAGAAAATATCAAGGTTTTGATTTCCTCATCAGTAGGGCCCTGACATAAATCCTCCCAATCAGTCTCACTAACCCTCACCCCTTGTTTAACAACATGTGGATAAAAAGGAGAGGTAGGGGAACTAGACCCAAGGAGTTGCTCATAGTACTTCACAAAAGCCTGTAAGATATCATCAGGAGTCTTAAAGGACTGCCCCTCAGTATCCTCAATGAGAAGTACCTTATTTTGAATTTGCCTATGCTTAATGGCTTTATGAAACATGGCAGAATTGACATCTCCATCCTTTGCCCAATTCACTTTTGCTTTTTGCCTTAAAAAATCTTCTTTAGCAATGGACAGCATAAGGTAGCTCTCTCTAGCTTGATACTCCATATCTATTAAATGTGTGTTACCAGGATCCAGATGTAACTTTTGTTGACAGTCCAACAAAAATTTATAGGCAATCTCATCATTCCTCTCAATGTCTGAGAACAGACTTCTATTCAACTCTTTAAGCAAAGGTTTCAGAGACTTGAGTTTCTGGACCAGTCTAAACATAGGTGATCCAGCATAATATACATTCCATCCTTGAGCAACCACAAATTGGAAGTCATCAACTTTACTCCACATATTGAAAAATTTAAAAGGTTTCCTCCTAACCAGGGAATTAGAAGACCCCTCAACAATACAAGAGCAATGGTCAAAGCTTCCTTCAAGAGCAAAGTGGGCATAATAATCAGGCCACACATGTAACCAGCTATCACTCACTAAAACCCTGTCAATTCTACTAAACACTCTAGTGGCACTAGGTTGTTTGTTAGTCCAAGTGAAGAAGGCTCTAGTGGTTTTAACATCCTGTAAATCACAAGCTGCCATAGTATTCTGAAAAGGAATCATTTCACTATCCTTAACATCAAGGCCAATTCTCTCATTAACAAACATAACATTGTTGAAGTCCCCCAAAACTATCCAAGGTTCCCTAACATTCCAACTAAGGAAAGCATCCCATAAAGGCACCCTCTCCTCAATTTTATTAAAACCATAAACATAAGTAGCATAGAAGGTTTTACCATCTCTAAGATCATTAACCTTAAGATGAATAAACTGAGCACCCATATCAACTACAGTTACACTAATTATTTGACTCTGCCAAAGGACCCAAATTCTGCCCCCAGAGTGACAACTATGATTAGTAAGAAAGGACCACCTATTACAGACATTTGTAGCTACTTTATTTAGAGAGCCAGGTTTGACCCTGGTCTCAAGGAGCCCAAATAAGACAATCTCAGACTGATACAAAAACCATTTGATGTCTCTTTGCTTGGTGTCACTATTGAGGCCCCTCACATTCCAAACTCCTAATTTAGTCATGGGATGAAGAGGCCATCCCTCCCCCCCCCCCTTTATCAACCAGTTCAGACTCAGGAACAATTATAGAAGTGAAGTCCAAAGTCAGCTCACCTTCCTTAACCCCTGGCAACCTGGACTCATTCCTAGTCACTCTATTAATGATCCTTGCAGGAGTATAACTAGACAGCAGAGGCATAGGAGTATTTCTTTGGAGTAAAATGATCTGAAATGTTATTAATTCTTTCTTCTAACTGAATCCCCTTTTTCCTTTTATCCCCAATAACACCAGCTGGATTAGGCAGGATTGGATATTCCTTAGGATCAAGCTGTAACATTGGGTTATCTTTTTTCTTCCACACTTGAACAGGAACTGGTACTTTTTTTGCCACTGCAGGCTTCTTAACAAACCTGCTCCTACCCCTGCACTTGACAGTTTGATGACCAATCCCTTGCATTTTTGGAAAGTGATTGGAAGCCAGTCATATTCAACAAGTACAGTAACAGGCTGCCCAGTCTCATCTTCAAACATGATCTTATCAGGGAAATGCTGGTCAATGTCCACTTCAACCAGAATCTTTGCATAGCCCAGAAGACTTTTATCCAAGGTAACATCATCAATCCTAACAAACTTCCCAATTAGAGAAGCAAGTTTCTCCAGACACTTCTTACCCCAGAATTTCAAGTCCAAACCAGCAAATTTAACCCAAATCGGAACAGTTTTCACTGACACCTTAGTAATCTTAACATTAGGTTCCCATGGACGAAGAATAATAGGTTTCCCATCAAAGAGAAACATGCCTTGGGCCAAGACTAACTTCTGGTGCTCTAGCTTAGCAAAACTCACAACAAATAAACCATTAGGCAAGAAGGATATCTTAGATATTTCATAATTCTGCCATATACGCCTAAGATAGCCCTCCAGAACTTCCCATGGCGGATGTGCACCCATAACATACCCATAAACAGCTAGAGACCAATAGTCAATTTCCTCCTTGACATCTTCAAGAGTAAGTTTTAAAGATGTACCTTTCGCAGGAATCCTCTCTGCAGTTGGTTCTCGTTGTTTTTTCGTACGCTTAGGTGAGACCTCCTGCCATTCACTTTCTTCCTCATCAACATCTTCAACAAGTACAGGTTCTGGAGTTACTATAGTCTGCCCATGGAGCAGCGCAGCAACCGCTTGTTGAACACTCGCAATTTCAGCATCTTGATTCATCGCAGTATTATCCGGAGTAACAGTAGAATTATTAATATTTGTATTCATATTAGAAGTATTACTAGTTGTTTGTGAGTTATTAATTTGAGAATTATTATTATTTTGATTATTATTAGATTGAGGAACAGAAGATTGAATAGGGGACGAATTTCCAGCCATTGCTTGAAGATTCAGAAACCCTAGAAAAGAATAGAGGAAATCGCCTTTCTCTCTCTACCTTTCTCTCTCATCTTTCCCCAAAACGAATTCTACTAATATTCCACTTTAGAAATAAGGGTGCTGAGATTCGGACCCATGACCTTTTGGTCATACTAGCTCTAATACCATGTTAGCTCTGATACCATGTTAAAAAATCATCCAAACTAAAAGTTTAAGTTGATGGTTGGATTCCATGATCGGTTTTATATTTTAACACAATCTTTATTTAATGTTCAATATATTCTCTTAATCAACACGCTTTTTTAACCGTCACCACAATTTTAAAGTGTAGGAAGCGGAAGCGAAAAGTCTTCCTCTCCATTCAAACATCCGCTTGTAATGCATGGTCACCGTGGAGTTCATCCGACATCTTAAGCCAATTATAGCCCATACACTCTCTTTACTCCGTCTTGCTTGTGAGGATCTTAAAAACGCCCATAATTATAAGATTCATAAATCTACAATTGCACATTTGCACGAACTAAAATTTGAACGGCATTCATAGACAACTACTCGTGTACAAAGCCACATCAAACATTAATTTAGTAACTTTAATTTGTTATCTTTGCCGACCAATCATCAATTGATCTCATCCTTTGTAGATCTAATCAATTAGAGTGTCACGTAAACATAATATATCAATTCAACCAATCAATTGCAGGGCTCAACTTTTCAAATACAAGAACAAATACTCCACGGTCTCCATCGTTTGTTTACATTTTATATTCTATTCTTAATTTTAATCAAAATTAAACAAATGATCAAAATAAAGGAAGTATTGAATAGCATACGGATACTCACACTACTAGCCTACTAGAAAGTTGTCCATCACACGAAGATTTCGTGAAATTAGTTTGGTCAAAACATTCTTTGAGCTCGGTTAAATCAATGTTAAGCACGCGCTCGAGCCAAGTTTGACAGATAAAAGTACATGGTAACCCAATTCAAAATTCAATTGACTTGACTCCAACTTTAATGAAATATGATCGAATCTAAAGTGATTGATTCACTTAACAACCACTAATCAGATCATTTGACATATAATAAATTTCGTCTCAACCTCATTGTCTATTGCTTGAAATTTTACCATTGAATCATTCTTATTCCGATATATTACCTATATATATTATCTAAACCCTGAAAATAATGGAAGTAAACAAATATGAGAGGAAATTAAGAAGATCCAAATTGATACTTTATAATATGCTTGAGCTAATCCAAACTGAACTCGATTCAAATAATCTACTTCGTATTAGGCATCTAGAAACACGGATTCTTGTTTAAACAGATATATCCGTCTTAAATTTATAACCGGTTATATAGGATAGATAAATGAAATAAAAGCAGAATACATATGACCAATAAAAAGCCTTGCCTTTAGAAAAGATATAGCCGTCTTAAGGAAAACCAACTCCGACATACTATGCAAGAGGGTGGGGTAAATTGAGGCAGTTGTAGACATGACATATGATATAGTTTTGGTTCCTTCAAGGCTACCGATCTAGTAGCAGCTTTGTATGGAGAGCTCATGGGTCTTGCCTTGAATGTTTTATTCTAATATTTCTCTGACATTTCTCTCATTTCTATACTTGTCATTTTATTTCTCATTAATTCTTCCTTTTTCGACGCCCCAAATCAATTTAATTATTCTCCTATATTATGGCCGTTTGTTTGTTTGTTTGTTTTAGTCAAGTCTTTAAAATTACTCTAGTAAAATGATGGATAGAGATGTGGAGTTAATATTCGCACCGTACATGTTGCTTGTCATATTCAGCGTGCGAGATGAATATTATCAAGGCACAGGGGTATAAGACCATCCTCAAGCAAGGTCACCGACTGGGTCGTGACCTTGTTGGGTCACCTTAATGACACCTTAAATTAGGATTAAGGGGTTAATTTTGGTGACCTTCAACTACTCAGGGTCAATTGGTGACCTTGAGTTGAGTTGGTGTCCTTGTTGGTGACCCGCTAGGTGACACACTCCCATTGGTTGGAAACAAAAAAAAGGACAACCGTCAAAATAAAGAGAAGGTGACATTTGGTTGAGTATGATGACCCGGTAGGTGGCACTCTCTCATTGGTAAAAAGTGAAAAATAATTGGGTTGGTGACCTAGGTCGTGACCTTCTGCTTGGGAGGATGAAAGTGGGTCAAGATAATTAAGGTGTGATAATGAGGAAAAATATTGGTGACCCGATTAACTCGACCTTCTGCTTGGGGATGGTCTAACTAGAGCGGGCAAGTCTGACCCGACCTGAAACCGAGCAAATCCGACCCGACCCGAGAATATTGCAACCCGAAACCGAAACCGACGATGACCCGTAATCCGACATGACCCGATGACCAGTGACCCGAAACCGATCCGACCCGACCCGATGACGACACGTAACCCGACTTGACCCGATGACCAGTGACCCGAACCCGACCCAGACCCGACCCGAAATTGACCCGACCCGATACTGAACCGATTAAATTGATAAACATACAATTATTACGCTTAATATTGATCAAAATTAAAGTGATTTTGTTATTAGATTGTTATGTTTGACTTAATAATGTAGTAATTAAACCAAATAATGCATAAAAACTAAATTTAATGGTCAAAAATTGAAGTAATGTGATAAAGTAACCGGACCCGATAATGACCCGACCTAAACCCAACCCGACCCGATACATCATTTGACCCGGAATGACCCGACCTGATGATGACCCGACCCAAACCCGCCCCAATCCGATACATCATTTGACCCGAAATGACGACCTGATCCGATAATGACCCGAACCCGACCCGATCCGACCCGAAAGGGGTGGTTGACCCGATATGACCCGGCCCGACTTGACCCGACCCAAACCCGACCCGATTGACCCGATTGCCACCTCTAGGTATAACAACTAGTCAATTAGGTCTCGCTTAAAACACATTGTAACCCGAGAGATAACCATCTTAGCCAAAACATTAAGGTGATGGTTGAGAATCAACTATTATATTTATCCCTATTACTAGAAGTGCTCAACATGGCGGGCCAATCCGGTTCGGTCCGGTCTCGTAAGCAGACTTTTAGCACAGCTCGTGTGCCAGCCCAGCACAGCCCGTTACTCCCCTCGGGCCGGGCCAATGCCGCATTTTCCTTGGCCCAACCCGGTCCAAACACTAAAAAATTAAAAATATAGGTGGCCCGGCCCGGCCCGGTCCCTCACCCGTGTCGTGCTAGTGCTGCCAACCCTTAGCGCGGCCCGCCCCTGGCCCGACCCAGTCCAGCCCAGTGAGTTATTGGAGACTGTCAGGATTTGAACACGTGACCTTCGGTCACACTAGCTCTGATATCATGATAGATGAACCATCTCAGCCAAAACTTTAAGGTGGTGGTTGAGAGTTGAGACTCAACTGTTATATTTATTTTTATTAAAACAAGTTAAATAGCACCGCACTTAAATACATGAGACAAAAATTTTAATAGTCGTTATACATTATGCTTTTTTTCCCATCTATTATCACAAATTCTCATTTGTGACGTCGCAAGCTTACGACGGATCAAATACTATTCATGTGGGTAGATAAGACAAAAGCAGAGTGCTTAGGGAGTAGCAATCTATTTTGTCTCATCACTCATGATGTGGCATATTCTGCACCCGCTGACCAGTCAACATATTGAGCAAGGTCAAAGATATCCACAGCAAGTCAACGGCTTTTAGACCTGACCCTAACCGACGCGACTGTCGTCGGCTGTCGGATGGGTCCCGGCCGGGGCAACTAGCGCCGGGGCACACATCCGCGAACTCATATCCAAGACCCTCGGCGAGTCACGGGGCCCGCCGGCCTGCCATGAGCCCCTCGGCCGAGGGTAGATCGATCTTTCCACCGCTAGCCACTTGGCCACTTGGCCACTACGTGACAAAAGGTGAAAGTCTATAAATACTCCTCTACTCTCATTGAGTAAAGGATCCACAATTTAACCTAAGAATCACTATTCATCTGGTAATATCTTCCTTATCTCTCTACAATACGTACTTTGCCAAGTAACAACAACTTACCTCTCTAAGTTACCGACTTGAGCGTCGGAGTGAGTTCGCTCGGCCCAAAGCCGAGCCCTCGCTTGTTCATCGTTTCAGGAGACCGCAAGGAGGATTCAACTAAAGACGTCATTCTACAAGCACGGGTGGTGACATATAATCGCTCCGGAATTACACCCGGAACAATTGGCGCCGTCTGTGGGGAAGATACTAGAAGCTAGTCACATTCATTCCCAAACAAAAAAAAAAACAAAACAAAAACCCACCCAAAAAGCTAAGAAGATGTCAAAACAACAAGAGGTATTCGAATCGACGAAACCGAGTTCGCAAGATGATACCGTCCACAACTCGGAGTTGCGCAGCCCTCCACCGGCCGGGTAATTCAGCCGGAGTACGGGATGCCAATAATACAGATACGCCGCGCTTCGCCAACCAGGTCACCATCATGGGACATGTGGTTGATGTAGCGAAACTGAAGCTACTCCTGGACCTCATTAGTAGTACGTCGGCTCACACACCGTCACACCGACAAGAGCGGCGGAACCCGTCCCAGGAGACCAGGGCCTTAACGTGACTCCAAGAGACTTGAATGGAGCACTGGAGGAAGTCGGCCCCGTCAAGACGCCGGAGGAGCCCGGCGTGCCGGTGGTAGACCTAAGTTCCTCCCGCACCGCGGAGGACAGGCGTCGCCAGCGGAACCGACGAGGCCGCCTCGGAGGAGTGAAAGAAGTCCGACTCGTCGAGTCGGAGAAGAAGCCCGACTTACCATAGTCGGAGGAGAAGCCCCACCCAAGACGAGGAGAGGGGCCGGACTAGGAATGCGAGGAGCCGATCGCCGCGTGTCATTCGACACGTGGTCGACAGACCCCTCGGTGCCTATGTCCTTGACACCGCCGTGCCAACTAAACTAAAATTGCCGGCGTTCACTTACAAAGGGGATAGAGACCCCACCGACCATGCCGAGGCCTTTGAGTCGTACATGTCGGTGTGGGAACAACCCGATGAAGTCTGGTGCCGAGTCTTCCCAACGACCTTGCATGGGATGGCTCGGAGTTGGTACAAAGGGTCGCCCGACGGCTCGGATATCGTTACGCCGACCTAAGGGACGCAACTTCCTAGCCCAAGACTCTTGCAATAAGAGGAAGGCCGTGGAGACATCGGACCTCCTAACTATCGGCGGGAGGGGGGCGAGTCTCTACGAAGCTATGTGAAGAGGTTCGATGCCAAGGTTCAACAAATTCGGGAGATTAATCCCGAGCCGGCGCTTCGCGGCCGATGAAAGGCCTCCCAAGGGGAGACTTAAAAAACGAGCTCATCAAGTCCGGAGGCCTGGGCTTAGACGCCGCCGGGAAGATGGCCGACCAAGCCATCAAGGTAGAGGACTATCACAAGACCTGGGTAGGCCACAGCGAGGCCGGGCACTCAGAGAAGAGGAGCCACCGGGGGGATAACCCGGATGAAAGACGCCGTGACAATAATAGGTCACGGTCTGATAGATCCGCCAGGAAACAGAGCTCGGCGGGCGCCGGGGGGAGCCCGGGAACGTATCACCAAAGGCGGTACAGTGATCACACCCCCCTGGTTGTATCCGCCGCCGAGGTCTTCGCCCTGAACAAGGGCGAGGGCCAGAAATGGGAAAGGCCCCCCAAGCCGAAGGGAGACGGTGACACGAGCCAAGATCGTGAGTACCACGGCCACACCGGTCACCTTATCGACAACCGCTAGGCATCTCGAAGAATGCCATTGAAGAGCTAATCCGGAAGGGGAGCCTCGGCAAGTATGTTGCCAAAGGCCAAAAGACTGAGGCCGGCGGTTCAAATAAGAAGTCCGTCTTTGAACGGATAGGAGTGATCCATGTTGTCATCGGGGGCAACGAGAATGGTGGGTCCGCTCATGGGCACAAACGGCACCTGAACGAGCTGTATCAGGCCATCAACTTTGTGCCCAAAACAGCGGTCCCCGCTTCCAACATCCCCGACATGACTATTGGGAAGAAGGACTACGAGGGAGTCATCGCCCCTCACAGCGACTCACTCATAGTCCACTTGGACATATCCAACCACCTGGTCAAGATGTGCCTGATTGACACAGGCGCCTACACGAACATCATGTTCAGGGAATGCTTCCTCAACCTCGGTCTGAAAGTCAAGGACCTAAGCCCTTGCACCAGTCCACCGCATGCCTTCTCGGGGCCGGTCTAGTACCCCCCGGGGTCAATCGGGATCGCCGGTGATGTTCGGCGAAGGGAGTGCGGCTAAGAATGTCCTGGTTGAGTTCGTGGTCATTGACGGCTCGTCCGCCTACAACGTTCTTATCGGCCGAGTCACTCTGAGCGAGGCCGACGCAGTGATGTCCATACGGGCCCTGACACTGATGTATGTCTCGGACCGGGGGGAAGCGCATAAGCTCGTCTCCAAGGACGAGAAGGACGAGGTGGTCAACGTCCGGATATCCGCGAGTATGCAACATGCAATCCCTCAAAGCGGCAAAGAAGTCAGAGAAGGGGAAAAGCCCATCCTTACAACAGGAGGGCGACCTCATGGATGCAACTGACGGCTAACTAGGAAGGTGTGCCTTTAATAAGCCATTAAAACACCGACGATCTCAGAGAGTACCTTGTAAAGTGCCTGGGAGGTGCCAAGACAATGTGGGTACCCGACACATGTTTATATCTAATGAGGAATCGTCCAAGTTCTCCATCAAAGTGTTCATTTCCCAAAAAGTCACTATCAGAAACAGGTACCGGCTCACTCTGTCATACCGACAAGAGCGGCAGTCATCATCAAGAAGCAGGCGCCGTCGCAGTCACCCCAAGTAGTAGACGCTACGGCAGTCACCCCAAGAGTTAGACGCCGCAGCTAGATCACTCCAAGTGGTAGACGCCACGGCATCATCATCAAGAAGCGTGTACCGTCGTTAGTCACCCCAAGTAGTAGACGCTACGGCATCACCCCAAGAGGTAGACGCCGCAGAAGTCACTCCAGTGGTAGACGCCACTAGTCATCATCAAGAAGCAAAGGCGCCGTCGCAGTCACCTCAAGTAGTAGACGCTACGGCGATCACCCCAAGAGGTAGACGCGCGCAGCAGATCACTCCAAGTGGTAGACGCCACGGCAGCCATCATCAAGAGCAGGTGCGCCGTCGCAGTCACCCCAAGAGGTAGACGCCACGGCTAGCATCACTACAAAGACAACGGTGATACTCGCAAAAGCAATCAACATTCCTTAGGAACGTTAAACAGTTGAGGTACGCACTCTAGACTGCCTCGGCCAGGCCGAGGCGAAAACAAAAGAGGCGCTCAATTAATAACGTAAGAAGACAACCCAGACGAAGACGGGAAAAGACCTCGGCCAAGCCAGAGGCAAAGTGAAAAACGTTTACAGTTAAAATGCTCAACTACTAGCGCAAGAAAACTCAGAAAAATGGGGTAAAGACCTCGGCAAAGCCGGAGGCAAAAGAAACGAGCTCTTATTAAAAATGTTCAACAAAATAAGAGATCGAGAAAAGTTTGTTTGTTTACCTTGAAGAAAAACACTAGCCAAAGTAACGACACTGAAGATCAGAAGAGAGAAAAACCCTTGGAAATTTGAAGGAAAGAAAATTTTAAGAGAGCGAAATTGGTGCCCAATTTCAAAGACCAACTGCCCTATTTATAGGAAAAAGCCCATGAAGAAGGACCAATCAGGGCACAGCCCATGAAACGTCAGCCAATCAGCAATCAGACACGTGTCAGACATGCAGCCACGGAATGTCAATCGTTGCAACAGTTGAATGTCAATCAATGCAACAGTGACCAAGCGTCTTCAACACGCCCCTTCATATCTCCCCGCCCTGTTCATCTTCCTCAACAAATTCCTAAGTATCCGTTTCTCCCGCCGGCCACATGATCAACCAAGCCGTAAAGCACCGGCCGGGGGCAATCGAAACAACCTAAGCACTCTCCGCCCGGTCTCGGCCCGAGTCATTGCCTTTTCCACATCGGATGTCCATTACACAACCATGTGGAGGGGGATATGGTACGGCCTAAGCGAGCCACGCCGAGGTAGAAGAAGCGGGCGAGAAAATTTTGTCTTACGCGAGAATATACGCTCAACATACATCGGAGCCCATACCACGGCATAGACTACGCTGGGGGAAAATTCATGGGGCATATTCTCGCACCGCCGACGATCAACATATTGAGCAAGGTCAAAGATATCCACAAAGAAGTCAACGGCTTAGACAACCCTTAACCGACGCAGCCTGTCGGCCTGTCAGATGGGTCCCGGCCGGGGCAACTAGCCAGCCGGGGCACACATCCGCGAACTCATATCCAAGACCCCTCGGCGGCGAGTCAACAGGGCCCGCCGGCCTGCCATGAGCCCCTCGGCCGAGGGTAGATCAGTCTTTTCACCTGCTAGCCACTTGGCCACTACGTGACAAAAGGTGAAAGTCTATAAATACTCCTCTACTCTCATTGAGTAAAGGATCCACAATTTAACCTAAGAATCACTATTCATCTGGTAATATCTTCCTTATCTCTCTACAATACGTACTTTGCCAAGTAACAACAACTTACCTCTCTAAGTTACTGACTTGAGCGTCGGAGTGAGTTCGCTCGGCCCAAAGCCGAGCCCTCAGTTTGTTCATCGTTTCAGGAGACCGCAAGGAGGATTCAACTAAAGACGTCATTCTACAAGCACGGGTGGTGACATATAACTGCTCTGGAATTACACCCGGAACAACATGAGTAGTACTTGACTCGTCACAAAGTTGTGACATATATACCTGTCACAAGGAAGACTTATTGATCTTTTATATTTGACTCGTTTTAAAACGGATATACATGTCTTAAACAAGAATTTATGATCATATAAAACATTTACATCAAAATTTGTTTTATATGTAGTTATGAAGTAGGGTTCATGTTTTCGCGAAGTTGATAAAATCGCATATTTATTGTCCCACCTTTCGAGGTGGCGATATTGTATATTTGTATCATCTCTCATCCACAAAGATGAAATTAGTAGGTATTTCAAATTCTTTTTGCAGTAAATGGGTGGACCGCCTTATCTAGTTAGCTTGGTCCGTTTGAACCTCTTTTAGACTTCTTAAAATTGGATCGCCTTGGTACATTGGGCCTATCTTATAAGATTATTACGCAAATCACAAATTGTTCCATAAGGTCATTTTTTGCAAAATACTAGTCCAATAGTCAAAAACCAACAAAACAATTTATATCGGAAAATTCGCACTCTACCTTGAGGCCTTAATGTTTGACACCTTGCATGAAATATTCAAAAATTTGATCCGGAAAGCCATAACTCGTGTTTACGATTTCTGAAAGTAACGATTTTTTTTTTCCAGATTGATCATCTTTTCGAGAACTACGATTTGGTTAATTACATTAATCTGCTATAACTCGTGTTTATGATTTTTGAAAGTAACGATTTGTTTTTCCAGATTAATCATCTTTTCGAGAACTATGATTTGGTTAATTACATTAATCTTTCTTTACGGGAGGAAGCGTCAAAGGGAGAATAATCTAGGACACTAACACCAATTTTTTTTTTATAAGCTCGTACTTCTGTATCCTTGATATCGACACAAACTTTACAACTCTTACCCAACGGAGGAGGGATACCTCTTAAGTTAGTGATTTTTGATGCCGCAGGAGGGATAAGAAATTAAGAATGTGATTCGGTGGGATTGTAGTACTAGTACTAGTAATAGTAGAATCATCATCCTCAATGTTTCTTGATAAGAATGCAGTTCCTTGCACACTATTAAGAAGCAACACCAACGTAACCATTACAACCACCTTGCTATCACTAAATAAATAAATGAGACGGAGTCAGTGATGCAAGCTAATTAAAGCAGAAAATGACTTATTGACTCATCAATAGAGCAAATATAGTGTATATGGAGTTATGGACCATGGAGTGTAAAGTTTGTGAGGAATGGTTTAATAAAATGTGTTGTTCTCTATGATTGTACTTGTTTTTGCATACCAGGGTTGAAAACATTCCTAAAATCCAGCATAGTTGTCTCCTTATATTAACTAAATTTGGTAATTCTAATTTTCCATGCAAAATTTGGGTGAAGATATAACAGGCTAAACATGTCCAAAAATCATGACAAAATGATGCAACAAGGCCTCAAGGGTCGGTCGTAAATTAAGTACCATACAGCAGCACTTTTAAACTACAAATAGCACAAAAACAAAGTTCACCAATGCTAAAGCTTTTCAGCATTCAAGTGCCAAAATCCAAAATTTTCAGATCCGCTGCTAACCTTAATAATAACAGGAACACAATGTTACGGTAACTACAACAGAAATAAAGCTGCTTGGTTACATTATCACTTCTTTTTCTCGGCACCTCCGGCAGCCCTCATCTTCCTGAGAACGTTCGACATCTCCTCTCTCTTTCTCTTGGCCCTCTTGTGGGTTCCTAGCTTTCTCTTGGCCACTTTCAGTGCACGCTTGTCCTTGCCAACCTTCAGAAGCTCAGTAATCCTCTTTTCGTAAGGAGCGAAACCAGCCACCTCTCTTATGACACCCCTCACAAAATCGACTCTCTTGGTTTTTTTCTGAATTGAGTATAAAAGCAAATTATTAAACTCGTGAATGCAACTGAAAGACGAGAGACTGAATATTGCAGAATACAACGGTAAGTGTCAAATCAGACGAGCAGCCACATAGAGGAAAGCGGAGTTTTATCTTTTAGACCCCATAATGAATAGAAACTTGAAAATTACATTAAAGTTGACCCCATAATGAAAATTTTATACGGAGGGACTCTTGAACTACACACATTCTTTGTTGTTGAACTCGTTTGATTTGAAAATTTTATACGGAGTTTTATCTTTTAGACCCCATAATGAATAGAAACTTGAAAATTACATTAAAGTTGACCCCAGACTCATCATTCAAGATACGCCACTGCCGCCAAGACTTGACAAATTCCTAGAATTCTAGATTTGCTAGTACTCTTATGAATTCACTACAGTTCTATATCATAAAAACAATAAGAAAGAGGAAGTAAAAGTGCGCGTATATGCAATAGAGTGCAAGTCGGTTGGTGAATGGAGTCAAACCCATAGACTTCAAAGATGTTTTAGTCGTTTCGACATTCAGAGATTAACCAAAAGTGAACAGTAGTGAATTGGGTGTAAATGATGTAGACAACGGTAGTGGCTTAAAATGAGTAGACATCTATGATAAACTGTGCATCAAGCTTATTTAGAGGCAATCGAGAACAAAATTCAGTCTGGGATTTTATAAAAAAGCAATATGCAAGTGTTTTACTTTTACATGAACTTACTTACCCCTTTTCTGTCAGATGGTCTTGGAGCAAGTTCCTTCTTGGTGACAATGTGACCCTTGTTCAGGCCAACAAAAAGACCAGTGTTCGGCTGTTTCGGAGCCATTACCTACAAAATGGCAATGCATAAGTCAGACTCTATTTTCTTAAGATAAACCAGGCTATTTACAGTAACTGAACCAACCGTTAAAATAGAACTAATAGGGCATCAAGGACTTTGGAGACATGTTCTTCTAAAATTAAAGTTGGGAGTAAGGAGGTCAGATTCCAAACAAAGGATGTCGCAAACAACGCAAGTACTCATACTAGGTATAAATTGTAGTGAAACAAGTCACAGCATCATGTTTCGAAAAATGTTCATTCAATCAACATTCTATTCCAAAGGGAAAGCCGCAACAAAGAACATTCTACGACACAATTAAGTCATAACAGTAGGAGGCATGTCATGACATGTTTGGCGCCTGGTAAAGCACACAGATCATATAGCAACGACTGGTGGAACTACATTGTAGCCTATGGGTCACTTACACAGTTACACCACTTCATTTTTGATAAAACAACTACTCCCTCCGTCCCAATCAATTGTTTACCTTTGATTAAAACACCCCTACAGAATATAAAATGTAAACAAATGATTGACACAAAGGGTGTATTACGGAGTATACGACTATTTCAGTGTCAATGTCGTTCAGTTGGTAACATTTTCACATCCCGTTCCTAGGTTGCAGGTTTTGGAAACTCATCCAACCGTTAAAGAGAACTGATATGGCATCCAGGACTATGGAGACATGTTATTCTAAAATTAAAGTTGGGAGGAAGGAGGCCATTTTCTAAACGAAAAGACGTAGGCAAACAACACAAGTACATAAACCATGCTAGGTATAAATTGTAGTGGAACAAATCACAGCATCATGGATCCAAAAAATGTTCATTTATTTGACATTCCATTCCCAAGGAAAACTGGAAAAGCCACCAAAAAAAGATCATTCTCAACACATCTAAACCATAACATTCAGAGGCATGTCATGACATCTTTGGCCCTGGTCAAACATAGATCAGACAGCAACCAATGGCGAAGCCAAATTGTAGCCTGTGGGTCTCCTACACCACTTCATTTTTAGATAAAATAGCTACTCCCTTCGTCTCAATCATTTGTTTACCTTTAATTTAAATTACCCCTACAAGTCTACAACGAATATAAAACGTAAACAAATGATTGGACGGAGGGTGCATTGTGGAGTATACAACTATTTTTGTCACAACCCACAGTGATCCAAGGTTCCAGGTTTTGGAAACGCAATTTCGTTCTCTCATTACTTCGGCCACACAAGTTTCTAATTCACGATCAGCCACTAGTAGCAACAACTAAGTCTATACCACCCAAAGACGACACCTTATTCATAAAGCCTTTCAGGGAAATCCTTATTCCAAGCAAAATCAATCAAAACAACCAAAAAGTTGAGTCCATCACTCTCATATAAGGTCGTCCAAAAAGGATCAATTACCCTTTTAGTCTCGGTCATTTGTTTACTTTTTATATTAAAAGTAAGAAATATTTAATCAAAGGTAAACAAATGATTGGGACGGAGGAAGTAGTTAGCAAAAAAAAGACCGATTTACCAACTACTAGTACAAAGCCGCCTCACACAAGAATTTGTAGTACTCTAAATGGCAGAAACTTAAATCACAGCAAACAATTCTAATAAATCAAAAACACCCAATCTATTCTATCACACTAATTTTTAACTATGCATCATTAATTCATTATCAACAATAATTATACACTAACATTTGCGAAACTTGCTAAATACCAACAAACCATTAAAACAACAGAAATATACATGTCTATATATTGCCATGAGACGTTTACGTACTGCGAAAATAAATTAAGTAACGAAAAAAACATAGTGAGAGATAGAGAGAGTGACCTGAGGATGGATGAAAGGAAGAATATGGAAAATGAAGAAGTGAAAGGAGGCAAGAGTGATGGTTTTGATGAGAAATTAGGGTTTTTCACAGCCGTTGATTATTTGTTTCATCTGACGGTTGGTATTAGTTTTATTAATATGTTGATTTGGGTTGTGGTGAATGTTTGTGTTTGGGCTTATGCCTAATATATTTTGGGCTTTGGTGAGAGTTGTTTTTTATTGTCCGAGTTTTACTGATATCGTTTAAATTAATTAGGGATATTCCACGGTGTATCTTGAGTCTTTCGGGTTTTTATATTTTACATTGTACATCTAATCTTCTTACTTGTTTTTTCATCATGTCCTCGTTCAACTCTCAATTAATTTTAGGATAAATTACAAATAACCACCTTGTATTTACGTATTTTTCCAAATAACCACCTTGTATTTGGTTTTTTACAAATAACCCCCAACATTCATTGTATATTCCCCAATCACCACCGTATTTTTGCCCCGAACATCGGTTTTCTTGTTTTACGACTCATAAAGTGACGACTTATTCATATTACCCAAATTACCCTCCTATACTACAATACTAATTACCCCCAAATACATTTAATTGTATTTCCCGAATCATTAGCCCCAAATCTCCAAATTCATATCATAAATTTCCCCAATTCATTAGTTTATCCATTCCTCATTATTTGCTCCCCTTTGTTACATCTTATTCGTTGGTATCAATTTAACCATCCAAATTGCATCACTGAGTGCTCGTTTGGTTCATGTAGGAGTTGAATTCCTGTGTTAATTTGTAACTCATAGGATTCTAATTCATATATACAATTCTCATAAAATGAGAAAAACATGTTTGGTTACCATGGAGGAGTTTGTTTTCCCAAGGAATTAAACTCCCGCGTTACGTTTGGTTAAACAACTTTAGTTCACATGATTTTGCTTAGTAAATACAAATATATCCTTATATAATCTAAAAAACATTTTTTTTTAAGGGCAAATTGGTAAATTGGGTGGGGGAAGGATGTTTGAGTTTCCAATTACCTAGGAGGGGCTAGGTAATTAAACTCCTATATCATGTAGGAGTTGGAAACTCCACAGGAGTTGAAAACTCTCCATTTTGCAATTTTTGGAGTAACCAAACGAGATGCAAAAAATGCAATTCATGGGATTTTGGTGGGTAAACAAACAAGCACAAAGTCTCTTTATGGCGGAATCAATTAGTCTAGCTTTGTGCTAGATTTTTCTTAATAAAAAAAAAGATAAAAGAGTATAAAGAGAGGGAGAACTGCAGAAGTAGCGTGCCAGTATGACTCTATGTCTCAAACTATTGGGGATAGAAGAATTATTATTTTCTATAATTACCTGTTTAAGCTTGTATACCAACGAATGAAAAAATATGCCCAGATTGAGGTAATAAAGGGGAGCAAATAGTTAAGGAGTGAGATAAACTAATGAATTGGGCAAATTTATGCTATGATGAATTTAGGGTATTGAATTGGGGAAACAAAATGAAATGTAATTGGGATAATCATTGTTGTAGTATAGGTGGGCAATTTGGGTAATATAAATAAGTCGTCACTTTACGAGTCGGAAAACAAGAAAGCCGATGCTCAGGGCAAAAATACGGTGGTGATTGGGGAATATACGATGAATGTTGGGGGTTACTTGTAAAAAACCAAATACAAGGTGATTATTTGTAAAAATACGTAAATATAAGGTGGTTATTTGTAATTTATACTTAACTTTATCATTATTAAACAATCGTACTTTGATCTTTATCTTGACTCATTAATGTTGATCACCATCATGTTTGAGAAGTATCACGAATCACTTTTAATCAGTATAAACTACTATTAAAAACTTTTGTTATGAAGCATTAAATTATAATAGAGATTTGATGAATTTTAATTAGATATGTATACTATTTGGTGGGTTAATGGATATTTCGGCGAACTAATAAGTATTTGATCATTAGGTTATCGAGTACTTTGAATAGTAAATAAATGATTTAATAGAGTAATTAACAAACTAAGTTAGTAAAGATAATAAATTAGATATGATATAGAATAATGTATAGAGTTCAAGGGTACACCATAGAATTTCAAAATTGTAGTGATACGACATAGAAAACCGAAAAAGTTAAAGGTATACCGTAAAATATCTCAATTAGTTATGATATAAATTTCCTATACTAATTCGAACACTCGTCAACTCTTTCCCTTTTTTTTTTTTTTAGTAATGCACAAAATGTGTCGAAGCCGAGGTACTATACTTGGACTGAATTTTTGAATGTTATTATATTAGAGTGACAACCTACACGTAATTCGATTTTAATCCATGTTTTACATATTTGTTGATTTGAATGATTATAAACGCAATTCGATTTATTAGTAAGGTGCACATTTAACATTATAGGCTGATTGAACGACACTTGTCTAGAATGATGTTGTAAAGGATTTTTGAGCGACCGAAGTTGGATTGACAAATCCACAATAATAAATGGTTAGTCTGGGAGAAGGAATTGGTGAAGTATACCTTAATCACTATTGCTTATGTGTTTTGCAAAGGATGGTTGGATGGAGTGTGAGAAGTCTTAATGAAGATAAAATGACTACAAAGTTCATGAAACCTTTTGCTTGTACTATATAGTTATACTAGTGAATTCGAGGAAGAGACGCTAGTTAATATTATTGTAATATGAGATCGTTTTCTTTTCCTTTGTAAACTCTTTTTTAAATGAAATACAAATATAATATAATGTTTTCCTAACCCAATATGAAAAATTATAATTTATAAAAATGACATATCATTTCCGACTTACTTCGACCAATTAACATCCGACACCCAATCATAAGAATATGCAAGACCTTCCTAGAACCAAAATAGGAGATAACCTTTACCATAGTCTTGAAAGATGACACAATGAGTAGCGAAGTAGGTGAAAAAGATGGAACACAAAAACTACTACAAAATCATTTGAGTGTGGACTAATTACTTAGTTCGTGATGAATATAGAAAGTATTAAATTAGTAAGTACGTACTAGAACACTATAAAAACAATTGGTCTCCCTTGTGACGGGTTACCATTTGTGGCGGATATTTTGTGAGATAAAATGGTAACAAAATGGGTTAGTGGAGAAAGAGGACCACATGAACAGTGTTGCAGAGAGAGAAAAAGTGGGTACTTTGTGAGGTAAAATGGTATCCGTCACTCAAGAGTGACGGATATGTGCCGTCACAAACAAGAATTTGTGCTATAAAAAGTAGGACACATCATTCACAGGATATGTATTTTATTCACACTAAACGACAATGATTGTTTGAGCTAATTTGCCTTTAATGATTTTGTTAAGACAAAGAAAGCAAATTCAATACAATTATGTAGTTTATACTCCCTCCATTCAACTCCACTTTACATGTATTCCATTTCCGTCCATTCAACTCCACTTTACAGGTTTCCTTATTTGGCTAAAAAAATGACAATTCTATCCTTATTAAAAATCTTTATTTACAAAAAATGTCACCCATACCCCACACTAACCCACCATAAAACCCCACCTTTATGTTTTTTTAATATTTTTAACCTCTTCTTTCTCTTTCCCCATGTACTTTTAATACTTTTTTTAATCCGCTCCTTAATATCCGTGTAAAAACCAAAGTTGCAAAGTGGAGTTGAATGGAGGGAGTATTGTTTTATTTTCCCCTTTCAAAATAAAGAATGTAAACTATTTACTGAAACAGAGTAAGTACTCACAATTCATGTGTATTGTATTCTTAAAGCAAATTATGGGATACCTATGTATAAAGCTGACAAGCTCGACATGACCCGACAAATCTGAACAATCCGTTCGAAACACGACCCAATAGAACCCTACATATTAACAACACGGAATCAACTCGTTCTGACACCCGATACGACTAGAGATGGCAGTTCGGGCTCGGCACGATGGGCGGCACGGCCAGGCACGGACGCCGGCACGAGCACGGCCCGGCACGGTGGCAGAATCGAGGTGGCACGAGCCCAGCACGTTCGTGCTCGAACCGGGCTCCGACGGCAGATTTGTGAAATCATCGTGCCCTGGCACGGCACGGCCCTGGCACGGCCAGGCACGGCACGCACGCGGCACGGTGGGCGGCACGGTGGGCGGCACGAAACTGGCATGGTGGCCCATGGAATTATAGTCGTTGGTAGAATTATAGTCGTTGCTCTGTTTTTTGTACCGTTGCTCTGTTTTGTTATTTGTACAATTGTACCGTTGGTACTTGCTGCTAGTCGTCTGTTTTCGTCTGTTTTCTCTCTTTTTTTTTTTTTTTTTTTTTTTTTTTTAATTACAAACTCTATAAATACAACCTTAATTCAATTCATTTCTTCACAATTCAATCCATCTCTTATTCTCTTCTACTTATCTTTATTCTTATATACTTCTTATAATTTTACAATATAACTTATAAATATATAAAAATCTTATATAAAATAATTAGTAATATAAAATAATTAGTTATATAAAGTAATTAGTTAATCGGGTTTGTTGAATCGGAAGTTCAAGCAAGGGTTCAATTGGGTTTTATAACATCGGGTTTGTTGAATCGGGTATTCGGTTCAAGCAAGGGTTCAATTCTTCATTTCGATATTCCGAATTCCGATAGCTTTGTTTGCATTTTCTAACTCTACTTTTTATTATATTGTTTTAATTTTTGTTTGTTGAGTTAAATTTAGTTAATTAATTCTCTTTAAATATTAGTTTGTCTTTTAAAAATTTAATTATAATTATGGACTCACAAAACTCGTCTAAGAGGTCACGTCATATTAGTGAGTCGGATTCACCAAACCCCGAACCACCATTAAACATGAACCAATATATGAATTTTAATCCGTCACTACTTGATAACATGCATTTTGAAAATACTATTTTCGAAAATCAAGCTTTTGAAGGACCTAGTACAATGCCTATTTTACCACCTTTTGTGACGGGGGGGATAAGACCACCGTCCGAACATGGGTCATCTACCGAGACATCACTACCCCAAACACAACCCAAACAACCCGTAGTAGATGTATGGTGTACCGAACAAGAAATGGACGAAATGCATAAAAAGGGTCATTCTAGTGAAGCATGGAGTCATTTTTTTAAGTGTAAAACTAGACCGGTTTGCAAATGTAGATATTGTGATCGCATATTTAGTTGTGCTACTACGGGTGGTACCGGTCATCTAAATCGACATTGGAAAAGTTGTACTAAACGAATCCAAAGTGACCAACCTACAATGGACCAATTCGTGACTCACCCCGATAACCAATCGTCCAATTATAATTATGATGAATGTTCCACCCAATTGGCTAGAATGATTATTCAAACGGAAAAACCGTTTACACTAGTTGAACATCGTGCTTTTAACGAATATGTTAAAAAAAATCAACCCCGCCACAAAGAAACAAGTAGACGGGCCGTTAGAAATAAAGGTGATGGGGCATATTCTGCACCGCTGACCAAGTCAACATATTGAGCAAGGTCAAAGATGTCCACAGCAAGTCAACGACCTAGACAGCCTAGCCGATGAGAATCATCAGCCGGTCAGCCCGGGTCTCGGCATGACAACCTTCCAGCCGGGACACATACCCGCGTACTCACATCCAAGACCCCTCGGCGGTGAGTCAACAGGGCCCGCCGGCCCGCCGTAGAAACCTCGGCCGAGGGGTAGATCAGTCTTTCCACCTGCTAGCCACTTGGCCACTTGGCCACTACGTGACAAAAGGTGAAGTCTATAAATACTCCTCAACCTTCATTGAGGATGGGATCCAATCCAGAAAATACACAACTTAACCTAAATACACTATTCATCCGGTATAATCTTCCTTATCTCTCTACAATATATTCCTAGCCAATTAGCATACAACTTATACATTTAAGTTTACTGACTTGGGCGTCGGAGTGAGTACGCTTGGCACAAAGCCAAGCCCTCAGTTCGTTCATTGTTGCAGGAGAGGCCGAGAGGAACGATTAAGACCAAAGGAGAGTCCAACTCAAGACATCATTCTACAAGCCACGGGTGGTAACGATACTTGCTCTGGAATTACACCCGGAACAATTGGCGCCGTCTGTGGGAATAGACACTAGAAGCTAGTCACATTCATTCCCAAAACAAAAAAAAAAACAACAAAAACCCACCCAAAAAGCTAAGAAGATGTCAAAAGAACAAGAGGTGTTCGTAACCGACGAGCCCCTCCACCCGGATGATACCTTCAACAATTCTGGAGTCATACAGCCCTCCGCCGGCGGAGTAATCCAACCGAGTTCGGGATGCCAATAACACCGGATGCGACGCGCTTCGCCAACCAAGTCACCCTCATGGGACATGTGGTCGACGTGGCATTGCTAAAGCAAATCCTGGACCTCATCGGTAGGACGTCGACTCACACTGTCACACCGACAAGAGCGGCGGGACCCGTCCAGAGACCGGGGCCCGTAACGTGACTCCAAGAGACTTGAACGGAGCACTAGAAGAGGTTGGCCCTGTTGAAACACCGGAGGAGCCTGAATGCCGGTGATGGACATAAGTCCCGACCGCACTCGCGGGGGGAGCGTCACCGCAGCAGCCCACGAGGCCCACTCCGGAGGAATGAAAGAAGTCCGACCCATCGTAGTCGGAGAAGAAGAAGCCCGACTCGCGAGTCATGGAAGGAGTCCCTCCCGCTACGAGGAGAGGAGTCGGGCTAGGAATGCGAGGAGCCGATCGCCACGTGTCGTCCAAGATGTGATCGACGACCCCTCGGCGCCTACGTCCTAGAAGTCCAGGTGCCAACTAAGCTCAAGTTGCCACCCATATCATACAAAGGAGAGGGTGACCCACCGACCACGCCGAGGCTTTCGAGTCTCACATGTCGTATGGGAGCGCCCGATGAAGTATGGTGCCGAGTCTTCCAACGACGACATTGCATGGGATGGCTCAAAGTTGGTACAAGGGGCTCCCAGACGGCTCGGTGTACTACTACGCCGACCTAAGGGACGCCTTTCTAGCCCAGTACTCTTGCAACAAGAGAAGGGCCGTGGAGACATCGGACCTCCTAACTATCAAACAAGAAGGGGGCGAGTCTCTACGAAGCTACATAAAAAGGTTCGACGGAAAGGTCCAACAGATTCGGGAGGTTAATCCCGAACGGCGCCTTCGCGCTGATGAAAGGCCTCCCAAGGGGAGATTTGAAAAATGAGCTCATCAAGTGCGGAGGCCTGGGTCTGGATGCCGCCAGGAAGAAGGCCGACCAAGCCATCAAGGTAGAAGACTATCACAAGACGTGGTCGGGCCGAGCGAGGCCGAGCACTCGGAAAAGAAGAGCGCGGAGGACAATCCGCAGGAAAGACGCCGTGACAACAGCGGGTCACGGTCCGAAGAAAGACGCCGTGACAATAATAGGTCACGGCCCGACAAATCTGCCAGAAACGGGACTCGGCGGGCGCCGGTGGAGTTCGGGAACGTACCACCGAGGCGGTATAACGATAAAACCCCTCTCGTCGTATCGCCCGCCGAAGTCTTCGCCCGAGCAAAAGCGAGGGCCGAAGTGGGAGAGACCCCAAAACCAAAGAGTGACGGTGACACGAGCCAAGATCTTGTGAGTACCACGGCCACACCGCCATCTAACCAACGATCGCGGCATCTGAAGAACGCCATTGAAGAGCTGATCAGGAAGGGGAGCCTCGGCAAGTACGTTGCCAAAAGCCAAAAAACCGACGCCGGCAGTTCAGAGAAGAAATCCGTCTTCGAACGGATAGGAGTGATCCACGTTGTCATCGGGGGCCACGAGAACGGAGGGTCCGCTCATGGGTACAAACGACACCTGAACGAGCTCTATCAGGCCATCAACTTTGTGCCCAACACAGCCACCCCCTCTTCCAACATCCCCGACATGACTATCGGAAGAAAGGACTACGAAGGAGTCATCACTCCTCACAGCGACCCACTTGTAGTCAATTTGGACATATCCAACCACCTGGTCAAAAGGTGCCTGATTGACACAGGCGCATACACGAATGTCATGTTCAGGAGTGCTTCCTCGGCCTCGGCTACCGAAGGTCAAGGATTTAAGCCCCCGCACCAACCCGCTATACGTTTCTCGGGGCCGGACCGGTACCACCGGGATCAATCGGACTCCGTAATGTTCGGCGAAAGGAATGCGGCCAAGAATGTCCTAGCCGAGTTCGTGGTCATCGACGGCTCATCCGCCTACAACGTTCTCATAGGCCGCGTCACTCGAGCGAGGCGATGCGGTGATGTCCATCGGGCCCTAACATTGATGTACGTCTCGGACCGGGGGGAAGCGCATAAGCTCGTCTCCAAAGACGAGAATGACGAGGTGGTGAACGCCCAGATAGCTGCCAGAGGATGCAACATGCAATCCCTTAAGGTGGCAAAGAAATCGGAGAAAGGGAAAGGTCTATCCTTACAACAGGAGAGCGACCTCATGGATGTAACTAACGTCTAACTGGGGAGGTACGCCTTCAACGGGCCATTAGGACGCCGGAAAATCTCGGGAATACTCCATGTAACGTCGGAGGTGTCCAAAATAGCTGTGGGCGCCCCGGCGCATGTTTTTACCTAAATGAAAAATCATCCAAGTCTTCCATCAGAATGTACGCTCTTCCCGTAATCACTAGGAAGGAGCAGACGCCGACTCACACTGTCATATCGACAAGAGCGGAAATCTCCTTCAAGCAACAGGCACCGTCGCAGTCACTCCAAGTAGTAGACGCCACGGCAGTCACCCCAAGAGGTGTGACGCCGTCGCAGTCACTCCAAGTAGTAGACGCCACGGGAGTCTCCTTCAAGGAACAGGCACCGTCGCAGTCACTCCAAGTAGTAGACGCCACGGCAGTCACCCCAAGAGGTGTGACGCCGTCGCAGTCACTCCAAGTAGTAGACGCCACGGGAGTCTCCTTCAAGAAACAGGCACCGTCGCAGTCACTCCAAGTAGTAGACGCCACGGCAGTCACCCCAAGAGGTGTGACGCCGTCGCAGTCACTCCAAGTAGTAGACGCCACGGGAGTCTCCTTCAAGAAACAGGCACCGTCGCAGTCACTCCAAGTAGTAGACGCCACGGCAGTCACCCCAAGAGGTGTGACGCCGTCGCAGTCACTCCAAGTAGTAGACGCCACGGCAGACGACAGCTCACACTGTCGTATCGACAAGAGCGGCATGCACCCTAAGGAAGCAGACACTGCGACGGTTACAACCAGCGCGGTTAATACTCGCTGAAACGATCAAGATGCCTTGGAAGCGTTAACACAATTGAGACACGCACTCTAGACTGCCTCGGCCAAGCCGAGGCGGGAACATAAGAGATTCAATTAATAACGGAAAGAGACAACCCGGACAAAGACGGAGACGCTAGAAGGACAGTCGAAGCTCGAATACTAGCACCAGGAAAAGAAGTGAAGTAAAAACGGACTCTTATTAAATATGTTCAACGAATCACGAGAAATTACAAGGATAAGCCAAAAGACCAAAAATTACAAATGCTATCCCCCTATGTCCGTTGTTGCTCGCCATCAGCAGCGGCAGCGGCACTTTCCTCGATGAGTACCCGGCAGCGGCTCCTTAGCGGCCTCGGCTTCAAGACCTCGGCTTTAGCCTCGGCGGCCTCGGCCGCCTTTGCCCGCTTGGCTTCCTCTTGGGCCTCCTTAGCCTTCTCGGCCCAGAGTCGCCTTCTCGGCGGCCGCCTCCTTCTCTCGCCTTCGCCTCACCGCCTCTTTAGCCTTCTCCGCCACGGCCTGCTCCTTGGCTTCGAGCTTGTCATCAAGCAGCTTGTCATATCTGTCCCACGGAAAGGAACCATCAAGAGGGAAGAGCTCCTCAATCACTTCCCTAGCAGCTCCTTCGGCTAAATCCCGGAATTCAGCACACATGTTAGGGAGCATGACGGTTTGGAGCATCTCAATGTCTCTGTCCTTTTGCCTAATGACGGCATCTCTGATCCGAACCACCTCCGCCTGGGCTTTAAACAGGTCCCTGGATTCATTCCTCTGCTTGAGGTAGAGGTCGGCGTGCCTCTGAACGAGTGTACACTTCTCCAGCAGCTTAACAGATTCAGCTGCCGCAGCCTCGGCCTTGGCTCTCTCAAAGAAGGACCTCTTTCTCAACGTCCCGCCCGAGTTTTCTTTCGCCCAAGAGCGCCCTCTCGGCCTCTCCCCTAAGCCCGCTCATTGAGAAGATCCTGCTTGGCCTTCGCGGCCACCCTCTTAGTGGCATTTAGCTCCAAGGTGGATTGAGCCACGACCTTCTCCCCGCTCTACGATACGAGCACCGTAAGACTGTTCCACCTCGCCGCCTCTTTGATCGCTCCGTGCCTTCATCTATGAGCTGGGAGAAGGAAACCTTCTGGGATGAAGGGACAGTGGCGACATTTTTATCACCGGCCTGTAGCCGGGGGAAGGAAACCTTCTGGGATGAAGAGTTCACGGTGACGTGTTGATCGCCAGCCCGCACAGAGCTCCCCTCCACCTGCTGCCCAACAGGAGCGGCGGACGACTGGGGCCGATCTACAAAATTTAAAGCAAGCATAAGTATCGACATACGCAGACATGCCGAAGCGCCTAAGGAACCGGCTAAATCTAAAGCCACAGAAAGAACAATACCGTGCTTGGCCCTCTTGGCCGAAACGCGCGTCTCCTCGTCAGCAGCAGAATCAACGGTCGCGGTATAGGCCGTCTGTTTTCTTTTACGGACGAGGGGCGAGCCCTCCTCCTCGTCGGAGTCATCCCCGTTGGAGATACAAATGACCTCCACCGTCTCCTTCTGAACAGGGAGGATGGAAGGCGGGGCCGGTGTCGACGCCACCACCGCCGAGGACTTCGTTTTGCGCATATGACGCGACACGTTACTAACAACCTTCGCCTGGGTCTCCACCGCACTCAAGCCTTTCAGCCGCTGCTCTATGAGATCAGTCGGCGACCTCCTGCGGTCATTGGGGAGAGCTTTGGGATGTAAGTTAGCAACGGTTTTATCTTTGTTCAGCCCCATTCTCCGGAGGATATCCTCAGACAGGTCCGGTCCAAAATGGCCTGCGAAGGAAACGAAGCAATAGTTAAGTAGAAGAAATAAATCAAAGTTTAAAGACACAACGAGAACAGTGATGGGCCTCACACCGACCCCACTCACCCTGCGCTAGGGCCGGTATGAGGCCGACATGGCAAAGCGGCTCATCCTGAAGAATGATCTGCGTTGGAGGAATCCATCTTTTCGGCAGCCCACCCTTGTCTACCTCAAAAAGCCGCATTGCCAACCTCTCGTCCTCCGAGAGAAGAACCCTGCCAGCATCCATTTTGAGTTTCTTCCGGGAGACCCATCTGTCATGCTCCGCCTTAGTCTCACACCGCAAGTTAACTTGATCTTTGAAAGGAGCGAGGAAGCGGATAGTCGTTCGGCACCTTAACGTACACCCACCGACCCCGCCGCCTTGCAAGAGGAAAGTTTGTCGCCAGATAATATAACCCTTCTCCGTGTGCACGCTGAACCATCCGCGCGGCCGAGAGAATGACGGTGGAGATAGTGAAGTCGGCGAAATAAGTTCACCGTTGGGGCCTCCCCCTTGAAGAGACAAAGCCAGACAAACCCGATTATGGTCCTCATGGCCAACGGGTGCAATTGGGCAACGGCAACGTTCATGGCCTTAAGGATGGCCACAACGTACCCATTCAGCGGAAATCGGAGCCCAAACTCCAAATGTCGCATATATACGCCGGTGTGGCCCGGTGGAGGGCAACAGACAGCCTGACCCTCCTCCGGGATAACGATTTCGTAGCCCTCACCAAAGAAGAAATGTTTCTCGAAAAATATCTCACCGGAACAGCGGGCTAACTTATGGGTCCAAGTACAGTCAAGACGGACTTTACAAGCAAGGCCGTGATCCATAACGTACTTCCTCACGTTGTTGGGACGAGCCTCCTCAAAGATCGTCACACCAAAATCTTCTGCGTCATCATCGACATCAGAATCATCCTCCCATTCCTCCAGAATTCGAGGATCGACCTCGGGAGAAGGTGACCTACGGCCCGGCTTACTAGGCCCGGCGTCGGCAGAAGACATGTTTACAATGAAATTACAAAATTGAAAAATTGGAAAGTTTGTTTGTTTACCTTGAAGAAAACGCTCGCCGGGGTAACAACTCTGGAAATTAGAAAAAGAAACCCTTGGAAGTTTAGAGAGAAGGAAATTTTGGAGAATGAAATTGGTGGCCAAATTTTCGGAGCAATTGCCCTATTTATAGGGAAAAGCCCATGAAGCAGGACCAATCAGCAAACAGCCCATGAAGCGTCAACCAATCAGCGTGCAGACACGTGTCGGACATGCAACCACGGGATGTCAATCGTTGCAACAGTTGTGTCAATCCATGCAACAGTGACCAAACGTCTTCAACACGCCTATTCAAATCTCTCCGCCTATTCACCTTCCTCAACAAATTCCCATGCACCTTTTTCTCCGCCGGCCACATGATCGACCAAGCTAGACACCGCCGGCCGGGGGCAATCAAAAGTAACCGGCAATCTCAACCCCGGTCTCGGCCAGCGTCCCTTTCTTTTCCACATCGGATGCCCAATACACATCCATGTGGAGGGGGGATATGGTACGGCCTAAGAAAGACTAGGCAGAGCGGAAGAAGCCGCCGCAGAAAAAGCCGACGAAGGAAAAATTTCTACAAACTACTTGCGCAGAATATACGCTCAGACGTACATCGAAGCCCATACCACGGCATAGACTACGCTGGGGGCAAATTGATGGGGCATATTCTGCACCGCTGACCAAGTCAACATATTGAGCAAGGTCAAAGATGTCCACAGCAAGTCAACGACCTAGACAACCTAGCCGATGAGAATCATCAGCCGGTCAGCCCGGGTCTCGGCATGACAACCTTCCAGCCGGGACACATACCCGCGTACTCACATCCAAGACCCCTCGGCGGTGAGTCAACAGGGCCCGCCGGCCCGCCGTAGAAACCTCGGCCGAGGGGTAGATCAGTCTTTCCACCTGCTAGCCACTTGGCCACTTGGCCACTACGTGACAAAAGGTGAAGTCTATAAATACTCCTCAACCTTCATTGAGGATGGGATCCAATCCAGAAAATACACAACTTAACCTAAATACACTATTCATCCGGTATAATCTTACTTATCTCTCTACAATATATTCCTAGCCAATTAGCATACAACTTATACATTTAAGTTTACTGACTTGGGCGTCGGAGTGAGTACGCTTGGCACAAAGCCAAGCCCTCAGTTCGTTCATTGTTGCAGGAGAGGCCGAGAGGAACGATTAAGACCAAAGGAGAGTCCAACTCAAGACATCATTCTACAAGCCACGGGTGGTAACGATACTTGCTCTGGAATTACACCCGGAACAAAAGGCATGGTATTATTTTTGACGGCACGACAAAACCTTATTTCTGAGTTTGAAAAGACTAAATGTAAATTTAGTATAACTGCCGATGGGTGGGATTCGGGCGTCGAGTATTCGTATATATGCATTACCGCTCATTGGTTGGATGACACTTGGACTATGCAAAAACGAATCATTGACTTTGCTAAATTAGAATACCCTCATAATGCCGAAAATACACATGCAATTATCATGAACGGTATTAATGATTACGGACTTGCATCTAAAATTTTAACTTGTACTTTTGATAATGCATCTACCATGAATTCTGTTGCTAACAAGTTAAAAGCTAGTTTAAATGATGTTATTTTAGATGGTGATTTGTTGCATGTTAGATGTGCATGTCATGTTTTAAACTTATGTGTTAAAGATGGTCTTGAAGGCATTAAAACTTATCATGCGAAATTTAAAAATATTGTTATGCATTTTAACTCGACAAAGTGGAGATTTAAACAATGGAAAGATTTTTGCGAGGCCGAAGGATATAAATGCATTAAATTTCCCGACGAAAATAACACTAGGTGGAATTCTATGTACATTATGTTGAGTGCTATGATTCCCTATAAAGAACCTCTTACTACTTTTTGGAACCGATCCTTTCCCGATAACTTGTTATTAGAGGAGGATTGGACGAAAATTTCATTGTATATTGATTTATTAGGTGCTTTTAACTTTGCAACTCTCTCTTTTTCACATGTTTATAAACCTACCGCTCCTAATTTCGTTGGTAATGTTATTCCTATTGCGCAACTTTTTAACAATTATCGTCAAAATGATATGTTTAGCGGGTTTCTTCCAAAAATGGAGCAAAAGTGGCTCAAGTATTGGTCATATATTCCCATTGTTTACGTTTTTTGTATGATTTTAGACCCTAGGTGGAAATTAGAGGAAACTATACAATTAGTTGGTGTTTATAGGTGTCTATTATGTTTACCTTTTGACGAAGCTCAATATAGAGAAAGAATTAGTTCGCAATTTTTCTTGTATATAACCATTACGAGTCCGTTATTAACAACTTCACTCGTGTTTCTTCTCATACTACTTCTAGTGCTGGTACAAGTGGTGGTGCTATTCAAGGAGCGAGCTTGACCGCTCTTAAAGGTTTGATGAGTCGAGTAAGGCCGAGTCGACAACAATCTACTCCAACATCTAACTTGGCCGAGTATCAAATGTACACTACCTACGATTATATGCGAGGTATGACCGAAGAAGAGTCCAACAACCTTGACCTTTTGCAATGGTGGCGAAATCAAAGGAGGTCGCTTCCGGTGATGTCGGCAATAGCAAGGGACTTCTTAAGCATTCAAGTGTCTTCCGTTGCATCCGAAAGTTGCTTTAGTGGAGCAAAAAGGGTATTGGATGAAAAACGAACTCGTCTAAGATCCGATACACTTAAAATGTTAGTGTGCTATAAGGATTGGATGGATGCCGAAAATCGACAACAAGACTTTGTCGATCATGAGCACGAGCTTGATTCCGACGAAACAAGCACCTCGTCAGATTCATAGTTGCATATCATATTAAATAAACTTGTATTTTGTATTTTTTTCTTATTATTATATTAGATTAATATCGTTTCTTAATCGTTTCATCGTTTTTTTTAATTGAATAAACTTGTAGACGTGTAGTTATATCGTTTCATGCTTTTTTAATAAAAGATTGAGGTATTTTTTTTAGCATTGTTTCTTAATCATTTAATAAAAAACTCTTTTTTTTCATCGTTTCTTAATTATTTGATTAAATCGAATATATTAAAAATACAAGTAATCAATTACATTAATATTTAATAAAATATATATTTTAGTTAAGTTATTATATTAATCAACAAAAAGTACTAAAACCATACAATTATTATAAAAAGTTCTTTGTTTTTTAAAAAAAAAAAAACAAAAAAAAAGGAAAATAGCACGATGGGCCGGCCCATGAACAAGGCACGAGCAGCCCATGGGCCAGGCACGGCCCAGCACGAAAATGGGCGTGCCACAGACGGGCCGCGGCTACGGATGGAGAAGATGGGCCAAGCACGGCACGGCACGATGGGCCCATTAACCGTGCCTGGGCCGGGCCAAATTTTGGAGGTGGCACGATGGGCCGGCACGCGGGCCGCCCAGCACGGCCCACTGCCAAGTCTAGATACGACCCGATAATCAGTGACTCGAACTCGACTCGATATGAACCCGACCCGTTATTAACCTGAATAGGTTGATGATGCAACAATGATTAAGCTTAAATTTGAAGTAATGTGATAAAGTAATAAAGTTAATAATGACCAATTCAACTGACTTAAAATGACCTAACCCGGTAACAAATCGACCCAAAATGGTAGGCTGATGAGCTGATCTAATACAATTCAAACCTGATATAATCTGGGTTGAATTAATCCGGTTCAAACCCAATTCGATTTACTGGATTACCACGTGTAATGTAAATAATAAAGCACCCAAATGAGGCAATGATATAGGAAGGAATCACGAGAATAGACATGTATGGCTATGCGTACTCTCTTCCTTTACGTCCGTGATCATCCGCACACTTCGCAACTCTTTCCTCCATTTTTATTAGCATCAATTTTACAAGAAGGTCCCTCATTAATTTCAACACTTTCTTCCTTCTAATCATCTTCTTCCGCGTGTTTATTACTCCCATTATTATTATTATTATTAATTAATCATCATTTGTCTTTTCAAATTATTGCATTTTTCTAATCCATGCACTGTTTTTCTTCTGATTTTTCTCCTTCATTAAACTTTTTTAAGCTTTTGGAATATCTGGGTGTTTGTGATTCTTGAAAATTTATTCAAAGGAGCAAACTTTCTGTTGATAATCGTTGTTATTTTATCTGGGTAATTGCTGAAATTTGTGTTTTTGGAGGGAAATTTATAATAATTTACTGAAAGGAGGAAACTTTCGGTTGATAATTCATCTTATTTTATCTAGATTATTGTTGAATTTTGTGTTTTTGGAGGGAAATTGTTTGAAGTTGTCTCCTGCTACATTCATCACACTTGAAAACTCTTTGGTATGGTTTAATTATGCTAATTATGATTTATGAACATGTTGCATTTTTATTCATGTTGTTTTGATGATTCATCTTTTTGTTAAGTTTATTCATGTAAAGGAATTTTTCCGTGGGTTCAATCTTGAATTGTTTCGAATGATGATTCATGTTAGGCTTTGTTCAGTGACATAGCCACATAGGGGTGATAGAGCCAAAATTTGAACACCTAATTTTGTATATAAATACTCTATCCGTCCTAATCATTTGTTTACGTTTTTATTCTTTATGAGGGGTATTTTAATCAAAGGTGAACACATGATTGGGACCGAAGAGAGTATTTATTATACTTGATCAATGAGTTGTGGGAACATTTTTGCACAAAGATATATATGGACTTAAATGTTTAGTGGGGGCACCAGCCCCCTCCCGACATAACTAAGGTCCTCCACGGGATTGGTTGCTGTTAGCAAGGGGATCATTTGTCTGTTTAAGTTGGCTAGTTATTGAGATTATTTTGTTCTAGTTTGCATCTGTGATTGTGATCATGATGATAATCCGAAAGCTTAAATTTAAGAGAGATGTAATTATGGATATTGTACAGTATAGTAAGCTTGATTGTGGCTGGTCTTTATGATTAATATGAGGTTTTTGTTTATGGGATGGTGATCTTGCTATTGAGTTTAAGTTGATGAGCTTGTAATTGATCTGTAAATTGTACTGCATGTTATTTAATTCTAATCATGGTGTTACAAGTAGGGGTGTTCAAAAACCGGTCCAGACCAAATACATACCGGACTTTATTGATGTCAATATTACTTAACACACGGGGAGTATATGGATTTACAAGAATTTAAGCATCTGAGGCTCATTGATGTCGATATTACTTTATTATAGTAATGTAAATTAGTGATGATCTTTGCTGATTAACAATGTCATTATAGTTATTTTCCTGACATTTATGTTCTTTGGCATTTGACAATTTCAGATGTGCGGAGTTAGTATGGCGTAGGAGTTTGCAAGGGTCTTGAGATGGACAGCAGGAGACAAAGATTTAGCCAAACTTGTCCAACTTGAATGAATATCAAATTTTGGAACATTTCTTAGGATCTTGAATTGCTTACATACATACTTTATCCTGGTTATTGAGTGTTGTTGTCGTTAGCTATGGCATTTCAATTAAGTTCTCTACTGTCAAGCAAGGAGGGCATGTTCTCCACCTCCGATCACGCTTCTGTGGTCTCAATGAATTTGTTCGTGGCGCTATTATGTGGCTGCATTGTGATCGGCCACCTTCTTGAAGAGAATCGATGGATGAACGAGTCCATCACCGCACTACTTATAGTGAGTTGTTCATTCTTTGTGTTGATTGTCTTCGTCAATCTTGAAGATTTTATCACGGCTGTGGTTAACTTGTGTCGTCTGGTTTTGATATTTGTAGGGTTTGGGCACTGGGGTTTTGATTCTGCTTATCAGTGGAGGAAAGAGTTCTCATTTATTGGTGTTCAGTGAGGATCTTTTCTTTATCTATCTTCTTCCGCCGATCATATTTAATGCTGGGTAAGTTGGTTTTCATTGTGAAAGCTAACTGAAGTACTATTGAAATATATGTTGTGATTCAGCTGTGTTAGTGGGAATTTATGTGTAGAGTAAGACTATTACCCTTAAGCATTCTTTTAAGTTTCGATGGGAAATGCATTTTGAGATGTGAAGTAAAAGTAGAGATAAACTTTTGTGCTGGAAGTATAGTTCTGTATTTTCAGTTATTCAATCAGATAAGGCAATTTCATGCTACATGACATTATGACTGGTTAACGGCTGATGTGGAAAACGTTGGTTGTTCGAAATCTCGATTATTAATGGACTATATTTGGCTCTGTTTCATGACTTGTTTGTATTTATTAAAGCTTTTCGTTTTTTCTCAGTTAATTGTTTCATTGAAACATTTCATTTAGTTATTGATTTCATTGAATTGTAAAAGACCTTATTACGGAGTATCATCTTGCTAAAGCGTAAATTGGCCAGTTTCCCCTTATGTACACATTTTTTTTCATAAACATTGTTCCGTTGCTTTAGTTGGTAATTTTTTATAAATCCGACATGAGTATGTCTACTATAATACTGACTCTTCAAGGAAGCTCTGGTTTTGAAGGTCAAATCTTTTTACTGACATGATTTACTTCCTTTGTTCTCCAGGTTTCAAGTAAAAAAGAAGCAATTTTTCCGTAATTTCATTACTATTGTAATGTTTGGAGCTCTTGGTACATTGGTGTCTTTTTTCATCATTTCTCTAGGTAAGTCTGACACCATATATCTGCTTTCTTGTAGTCTCATAGTTGCCTCTAGAACGTTTGCATAGAATAGCTTTCACTAATTGAAGTGGTAGGAACTATAATATCTTGTTTTTCTTCTTAAGAAGCCTCATATACAACTTCCTTAATATAAATCGTAACTCTTCATTTATTATGATTTAGCCGGGGAGTGTATAACTGTATACCTAAGAAAAACATGCTTTGTCTGAGCAGTGATAATTAGTAGTACTAGATGTGTGTTTAAGATGCTTACTTTTCACGAGTGTTCATTTGCGGTTCACGATGCAGGAGCTATGGAGTTGTTTAAGACGTTAGATATTGGCTTTCTGGAATTGGGGGACTATCTTGGTACTTTGCTGTCTGATGTTCTCGAACCTTATGCTTTCATTAAGTTAGGATTATATTGATTTTTGTACTCTCTTTTCAGCAATTGGAGCAATATTTGCTGCGACCGATTCTGTTTGCACATTGCAGGTGAGTAAATATCATACCTTTGAAAGAATTTGGAAGCACACGTTTATTGCATAGGAGTTAATATTTGCCTCTGATGGACCAGGTGCTTAATCAAGACGAGACCCCTTTGCTCTATAGTCTTGTGTTTGGTGAAGGTGTTGTAAATGATGCCACATCGGTGGTACTCTTTAATGCGATCCAGAACTTTGACCTCACAAATATTGATCACAGAATAGCATTACAGTTTTCTGGCAATTTCCTATATCTATTCTTTGCAAGCACACTTCTTGGAGCAGTAGTAAGTCTCTACCTCCTTTCATAGCTTTGTTAGTTTGTTACTCGTGAAATATCCTAGTTTCTACCCTTGAGCATTTGGCTTAGCTGTTCGGTACTTTTAGAGGTCTCAGGTTGGGGTTAAGACTGGGGAGGCCGGGAGGTAGAGCTTACCTGGCTTGAACCTGGGTTAAACCGGATGGTTTACACCCAACAAAAGTCTTTACTATGGAATAGTTTTTCTCTGGCGTGGTTAGATGATAGCTTTTTCATTTTGCAGACTGGTTTGCTCAGTGCTTATGTCATCAAAAAGCTTTATTTTGGAAGGTATGTGTTCCTCGTATTGTATCACTTATTCTCTCCTTACCTCATAAACTTCAGTGGTCTTGCTGCATGAGATTGAAGTTTGTTATCACTTTTGTAATGGTTGTCTATTAAACAAATGTCCTACATGTAGATCGTGATAATCAATCAGTTTCTTGGTTTCTCTGTGCATTTCTGACAGAAGCAAGAATCTAAACTTCAAGAACATAAACTTAATTGTAACATTTTTGCTTGCATGCCTGTATTACCAAATGCTGTATTATACTGAAGTTCATTCCTGTCCTTTATTGTTTAGTATCGTTAAGATACAAATTGTTTTTCCACCATCTGGTAGCATGTTCGTTTATTTCACTAATGAAAGAGGTATGCCAACCTAGCGTTTTATAAATTACCAGAAACCTTTTAATACAGTTAGATAGTTGTATGCTCGTACTTGACTTCAAAGTTAACTGTTTAAAACTGTCTTTTATGTATAAGGGCGATGAAGGAAAGTAATGCTTGACTTTCATTGATATGTAAAACGAGTATATATACAAACTACAAAAGATACGCTACGATATACTATCGAAATACTAGCCTAATTACATGGGCTATAACTAGCATACAATATTTACGAGATAATAAAATATTTGCATATTATATTCTAACACACCCCCGCAATCGGAACGGGAGGTTCACGAACGTTGAGATTGGTTCGAAAGTCATCAAAGAGGACCGAAGGCATGCCCTTAGTAAAAATATCAGCGATTTGAGAGCGAGATGGAACGTGATGAACCCGAACTTCACCTTTTGCGACCTTCTCACGAACAAAATGTATATCAAGTTCAATGTGCTTCGTTCGTTGATGTTGAACCGGATTCCCAGCAAGATAAATGGCACTAATGTTATCACAATAAACCAACGTAGCCTTGGGAATAGGATGGTGAAGCTCAAGTAAGAGGTTTCGGAGCCAGCAGGACTCGGAAACAACATTGGCTACACCGCGATACTCAGCTTCAGCGCTGGAGCGAGATAAAGTGGGCTGGCGCTTAGAAGCCCAAGAGATCAAATTATCACCTAAAAACACGCAATAGCCGCTAGTAGAGCGACGAGTATCAGGACAACCCGCCCAATCAGCATCAGTATATGAGGTGAGAGTGTCCACCCTTGACGGACCAAGCCATAACCCGTGAGAAAGAGTACCTTGGACATACCGAATAATTCGCTTGAGAGCATTCATATGGGTGTCCATGGGATTATGCATAAAAAGACACACTTGCTGCACCGCATAAGAAATGTCGGGACGAGTGAAGGTAAGGTATTGTAAGGCACCCGCAAGGCTGCGGTACAATGACGAATCAGGACAGGGAGTAGGAGATACCGAGCTCAGTTTGGGCTTGGTATCAACCGGGGTCGAGGACGGCTTACAAGAAGACATACCCGCGCGTTCCACAATTTCAGAGGCATACTTGGATTGTGACAGAAAAAGCCCGCGTCCATGACGCTGAACCGCAACTCCCAAAAAATAAGTCAAAGGACCAAGATCCTTCATAGCAAACTCAGAACTCAAACGAGACATAATCGATTGACGCAAAGTATCTGAAGATGTGGTTAGAACAATATCATCTACATAAAGAAGTAAGAAAGCAAGGTCTTTACCATCTTTGTAGATGAATAAGGAATGATCACACTTACTATGCGAAAAACCAATTTGTTTGACGAAATCAGCAAAACGAGTATACCAAGCTCGAGGGGCTTGCTTTAGGCCGTATAAGGACTTGCGTAATAGACACACATGATCCGGGTATCGAGAATCACGATAACCCATGGGCTGGTACATGTACACTGTCTCATGAAGAGTACCATGCAAAAATGCATTTTTAACATCAAGTTGACGGATGGACCAATTATGAGATAATGCAAGACTGAGTACCGTACGAATAGTGGCCGGTTTCACAACCGGACTGAAAGTCTCTCCACAATATTGTATGCTAGTTATAGCCCATGTAATTAGGCTAGTATTTCGATATTTACGAGATAATAAAATATTTGCATATTATATTCTAACAGGCGAGATTTAACAAATTGAATTATCTACTGTTAGTTAAACTAACTTAGTTTGATACTTTGCTACTAGCCTGCTACCTTCTGGCTGTGCCATCTACTCAGCTCCAGCCAAATTGGTATAGCTATGTTCAGCTGCTGGCTGGTTACGTGCTTACGTGCTCTGTAGGAAAAAATATGCTTCACAATTATGTGCTTACGTGTTCTGTAGGAAATGATTATCATCATATGAGCAGTTTCTAGACCTTTCATCCTCTCCTCTTTTAGGTGTCAATGAATATATCTTTGTAAGTAAGTCCTCTTTGTCTCTAACTGATACCTAAATTGCAGGCACTCCACTGACCGTGAGGTTGCTCTCATGATTCTTATGGCTTATCTATCTTACATTCTTGCCGAGGTGACCATTTTATTAGGACAAAAGTAGTGTTTTTTTTTTTGTCAATTGTCATTATGTCAGTTACTGATTATGCTTGTTTCCTGTAGCTATTCTATTTGAGTGGAATTCTTACCGTATTTTTCTGCGGGATTGTCATGTCTCATTACACATGGCACAATGTGACTGAGAGCTCAAGAGTGACAACCAAGTACCTTTCCTTATCTTTCTCTCTTTCATTTTTAAAGAGAACAAAAATTTATATGAGGCGATCTCACATGTGAGACCATCCCATTAACCCTGTCACTTGATGAGGAATACCGAATACATAATGATCCAGCTCATCCTGGCTGCAAGACGCACTGTTTAATGATAAACCTACTCAAGTATTCATTTATTTGTGTGATTATGGTTAATCAGATTTATGGATCCCTTGTTTTTCTAATTTCAGACATACTTTTGCCACACTGTCGTTTGTTGCTGAGACTTTCATCTTTCTGTATGTCGGTATGGATGCTTTAGACATTGAGAAGTGGAGATTTGTTAGTAATAGGTATGCGATTATGCGTATGTCTTAAGGGTGATTGAAATAATCTGCAAACTATCAGATCAGCTAACTGTTACTTTTCTGTTCTTTGGGTTCCTGATCTCGCTGCAGTCCTGGTACATCTGTGGCTGTGAGTTCCATCTTGCTGGGTCTTCTCATGCTTGGGCGAGCCGCTTTTGTGTTTCCGTTATCCCTCTTAGTGAATCTCTCCAAGAAAAACCCCAGCGAAAAAATCTCTTTCAGGCAACAGGTAACCTTTTTCCTTGTGTGTTGGAGATATGTTGGTTCTTATCATTTGATGTGAAAGTATTTACATTCCTCGCTCTAATTCTTCAAGGTGATCATATGGTGGGCTGGTCTCATGAGGGGTGCTGTCTCTATGGCGCTTGCTTATAATCAGGTACGTACGGTTCATATTTCAGCCTTCTTACTTGCTACTCTGTCCATATATTAGATTCATTTCATGTCCACGCGGCACATGGTTATAGAAAAGGGCAAGTGGGAAGCACATATTTGCCACGTGGATTGAAAGTGTAAGTGAGCGCGCGGATAGATTCTTGGGTTGTGGAACCAAAGACTTTTGACAGGCTTTTTTTGTGTTTTTCGCCTTTACGGTCAGAGTTCTCCAAAAGTTGAAACTTCCCGAGTTAGAAATATAGTGAACCTAAATGAATGGAGGAAGTATTATGGTTTGATTTTCGAAAGATTCCAAACGCGCAGTAAAGCTCAAATCATGAGACCAGTGCTGAGTTTAGTGACTTCCTTATGCAGTTTACAAGGGGAGGGCACACAGAGCTAAGAGGCAATGCAATCATGATAACAAGCACAATAACGGTAGTCCTCGTCAGCACAGTGGTAAGTTTTCATTGTTATTGTTGTTACTTTTATAATTTTCTCAGGTGATATTATAAGCTTCATTGATGACTGGTTAATTGCTTTGTATTGCATCTATGTGTTTATCTTTTCTTTTAAGTCATTCTACGCGTTTGTTCAAATTATGTGAAAATATTATGACAAAATTAAATTAGGTGGATGATGGAGGTACAACATAAGTGACGTGTTTATCTTTTCCTTTACGTCCTTGTTTTAGTACAAAAATCTTGCCTATCTCGTAATTCGATGCTAAAAATTCACATCTATTTAACGAAAGCAATTGACGCGAATTGTTACAAAATCAAGATTGATCATATATGGGACAACATTTTTACGTTGATCGCGAGATATATTTGGTAAAAAATCAAAAATGATATCAACTTCGACGCACATTAACCAAAACACTTGAATGCTTGTGTTTTCATATAGTCCATAGCCTTCATATATAAGTTTGTTCTTATTGTGAACAAAACATTAACACATTCACAACAACTCTAATAGAACTTTTCATTAGTACTAAATCATGGCACCTAAAAATCATCCAAAACATAACAACAATAGTGATGCGACTATCTTGGCCGATTTTCATCGCTTAAGCAATGCGATGATAAGAGATGCAAGAGAGCTGAAATTATATGATGGGGTGGATTCTTTCATCGTATTTCAACACCCACTGACTCGCAAGTGTGAGATGTGGCCAAGCGTTGCAGAAGCTGGACGCTTGGCCACTCTACACCGAAACCAAAAATATTTGAAAATCCGCAATGGCGAGGCATCCGTCATCGACGGAACAAATGGTGAAATGTAAGAAGAAAAATCTCTTTGTGAACAAGGATGAAGGCAAGCACAAAATTGGGGATACACATGTTATTTTAAAAAAGTAATTTAAAAAAATTATGAAACATGTGCTGATTATCCAAATTTCACAATAAAGAGTATACATTTGATATTTGATATATTATTTGTGTTTTTTCTTTCTACTTCAAATTTTAGTTGGTATATTTTAATGCCTATAATTCAATAACTGCATGTAAATAAAAATCAGGTAAAAAATTATACAAAATTATACACTGCATAGGGTAACATTTCACAACTTTGAATTGAATCCGCTAAGCTTAATATTGTTAAATCTAGATCGTGATAACATACTTCATTCCACAACCGGCCATTCTCTTCCTTTTGAAGTAATAAGATGGGGATTTAAGCTGGAACATTAGTTGGACCATTGTGGTTACATTTCATCATAAAACAAGAATTTGTATTCTTTTATTTTCTTTGATATCTTTCACTTTAAAAAAAATGGTACATTGTTTAAAGAAAAATAATAAACAATATAAAAGTTGAGAGGAAACAACTAGGGATGTCAGCGTGGCGGGTATAAGCGGGTACCAGCCCGCACTCGCCCCAATTGGGGTGGGTATGGGTACGGCTTTCGCGGGTGGTGCGACGGGTACGGGTACAAAAATTCCATCCGCCATGGGTTTTACGTCATACCCACTAAATACCCGCCTACCCCCCAATTATTAAAAAATATATAATACATTTGTTCCGGGTGTAATTCCAGAGCAAGTATTGTTACCACCCGTCGCTTGTTGAATGATGTCTTGAGGTGGATTCTCCTTTGGTCTTAATCGTTCCTCTCGGCCTCTCCTGCAACAATGAACGAACTGAGGGCTTGGCTTTGTGCCAAGCGTACCCACTCCGACGCCCAAGTCAGTAAACTTAAATGTATAAGTTGTATGCTAATTGGCTAGGAATATATTGTAGAGAGATAAGGAAGATATTACCAGGTGAATAGTGTATTTAGGTTTAGTTGTGGATTAGTTTGGATCCTTTCCTCAATGAAGGTTGAGGAGTATTTATAGGCTTTCACCTTTTGTCACGTAGTGGCCAAGTGGCTAGCAGGTGGAAAGACCGTTCTACCCTCGGCCGATGGACCTATGGCAGGCCGACCGAGGGTTCTTGGATATGAGTACGCGGATATGTGCCCCGGTTTACCGGGTTGTCATCCGAGACCAGCCGACAGCCGACAGTGCGTCGGTTAAATTTGTCTAAGTCGTTGACTTCTTTGTGGATATCTTTGACCTTGCTCAATATGTTGACTTGGTCAGCGGTGCAGAATATGCCCCATCAATTTGCCCCCAGCGTAGTCTATGCCGTGGTATGGGCTCCGATGTACGATTGAGCGTATATTCTGCGCAAGTAATTTGTAAAAAATTTTCTGCATCGGCTTCTTCTGCGGCGGCTTCTTTTACCTCGGCTTGGTCTTGCTTAGGCCGTACCATATCCCCCCTCCACATGGATGCGTAAAGGGCATCCGATGTGGAAAAGAAAAATGACGCTTGCCGAGACCGGGGTTGAGAGTGCCGGTAGTTTTTGATTGCCCCCGGCCGGCGCTGTCTAGCTTGGTTGATCATGTGGCCGGCGGAGAACAGATGTTTGGGAATTTGTTGAGGAAGGTGAATAGGCGGAGAGATATGAATGGGCGTGTTGAAGACGCTTGGTCACTGTTGCATTGATTGACGTTCAACTGTTGCAACGATTGACATCCCGTGGTTGCATGTCCGACACGTGTTTGCACGCTGATTGGATGACGCTTCATGGGCTGTTCTCTGATTGGTCCTTCTTTATGGGCTTTTCCCTATAAATAGGGCAGTTGCCCCGTGAAATTGGCCACCAATTTCATTCTCTCCAAAATTTTCTTCTCTCTAAACTTTCAAAGGCTTCTTTGTCTTCTATTTCTCAGAGTTGTTACTCCGGCGAGTGTTTTTCTTCAAGGTAAACAAACAAATTTCTTCACTTTTATTTTGTTAAATAATTATTGCTGTCATGTCTTCTGCTGACGCCGGGACTAGCACTTCTGCGGCGGGGGGTTCCCCGTCGCGTCTTGATGGGGAGGAGATACTAGACGCCATCCCGATAAGGCTTGGGGGCCCTATGTCTCCTTCTCCCGTAGTCGATCCACCAATTTTGGAGGGACGGGAGGATGAGGATGACGACGCTGATGAGGATGAGGGGATTCCTTCTGTCGGTAGGAGGTCGTCTATCCCGGATCATGGCGAGCCCGCACGATCGGTCTTGACCGTGCTTGGTCCCATAAGTTCGCCAGTTGTTCCGGCGAAACATTTTTCGGAGGCCATTTCTCCTTCGGTGAAGGGTACAAGATTGTTATCCCTAAGAAGGGTCAGGCGGTCTGTTGCCCTCCACCGGGTCACACCGGCGTGTACATCAGGCACCTGGAATATGGGCTCCGGTTTCCTTTGAATGAACACGTCGCGGCTATTATTAGAGCTATGAACGTTGCCATGGTCCAACTGCATCCGTTGGCAATGAGGACGGTAGTCGGCTTTGTGTGGCTCTGTCTTTTTAAGGGAGAGACTCCTTCATCAACTTGTCCGCCGACTTCATAGTCTTTCACGTCGATCGCCAGGTAAAGTGGGATGGTACGGCGTGCGACGGAGCCGAGGCTATGCCTCCGTGAACAAGCTTACTTCTTGCAAAGGCGCGGCGGCGATGGGTGTACGTCCAGTCTTGGGAGGACTACCCTTTGCCTCGGTCTTTCGAGCCCTGTTTACTTGCGGTGTGAACCGGGAAGAGTATGAGGAGTGTACCTCCCGGAGTAAAGTTAAAATGGACGCTTCGATGGTCTCTCTTGCGAGGACGAGAAGCGGGCGTCTGCAACTTTTTGATCGAGAAGGGATGGGCGCCCCGGCTCGGATCATTCTTCGGGATGAGAGCTCTGCCGCGTCGGCCTCATCCGGCCCTCGGCCCGGGGTGAGTGGGGTCGGTGTGAGGCCCGTCTTTGCCTGTTATGCTCCTGTTTTTAGAGCTATGTTTTATTTCTTTCATGTAATTCTTGTTTGGTTTCTTGCAGACCGGTTTGGCCAGGATCTGTCCGAGAGTACCTTGAAGAGGTTAGGCCTTGATAAGGACGGGAAGGTCGTTGAGCAGCATCCTACGGCTGAAAAAGGTGATCGTAGACCGGCTCCCAACGAGCTTATGGACAAACAGCTGAAGTCTCTGGATCTGACGGCGGCCCAGGCGCGGGTTCTAGGCGGCGTGCCGAAGAGAGCGAAGAAGGCAGCGTCCAGGCTGGAGAAGGCATCTGGGTCGACTCCCTCTTCGACCCCAGTGGTTCAGAAGGAGCCTGTGGAGGTCATTGATATTACTGGGGGTCGGTGACCGTTGCTAAGGAGCCACCGGTTGTTTCCACCGTTGTTGGGGAGAAGAGAAAAGAGCCTCCGTCTGCTTCCACCGTTGCCGGGGAGAAGACTGACTCAGGCGGCCCTCGAACGAAGAGGGTCCAAACTGGTACGGATTTAACTTGTGGTTCGGATTTAGCTGGTTCGCTGGACATCCCGGATGACCGGCTTTACGATGTGTCAACGCAAGGTGACATGGATGCTCTGTGTAAATTTTTTGTAGATCCTCCTTCGGCAACCGCCGTTCTTACTGAACGGCAATCAGGGAAGCAGCCTGAGAAGGCGAGTGGCAGGAACGTCATCGTTGATTCCTCAGCTCAGCAGACTCCTGCCTCCGAGCTTGTGGCGGAGGGTGTGAAATTGTATAAGAGGATGGCCAAGTGGACCCAACAAGCCTGCTCCTACATCACGGAGCAGGAGAAAACCATGGCCCAGGCTGCGCCACTGATCGCAAAGCTTAAACTTGACCTCTCTGCGCCGCATGGGGAAGCGCGAAGGCTAAGTGGATCTCTTCGGCGCAAGAAGCGCGTGGAAGATATTGAGAAGTTGCTAGCGGCCGAGAGGGCCAAGGTTGAGGAAACCGACGCCGCCACCGCCAAGATGATGGGGAGCGGGACGGTACAAGGACGGTTATGACGCAAGTGGTTGCGAGGGGAAAAGTGGAAGGATATGTTCCACAACCAGGCGGAGGCGCTCAGGGACGCGCAGGCTGCCCTTGCTCAAAAGGAGAAGGATATTGCAATGCTTCAAGATGATCTCCTCCCTAAAATGTGCGTCCAATTCCGGGACCAGGCCGAGGAGGCGACCAGGGAGGCAATAAGAAAGCTCGTCCCCGAGGGCTCTTTCCCGTGGGATAAATTTGAGCAGCTTTTGGATGAGATGGATGAGGCTGCGGAGGCAGCGGCTGCGGAGAAGGCGGAGGCGGCGAAGGTGGCTCAGGTTGCTGAGGACAAGGCGGCCTATGATGCCAAGGTGAAGGAGGGTGACGCGCTAAAGGCACTTGAGAGTGTCGAGCCCTCTTCCGAGCCAGCCACCGAGGATGCTGCTGCTGCTGATGGAGGGCGGCAACAGGCATAGGGAGACGGGCGGTCGTCACCAGACTCCCCTGGCGTCTCGGATAGCTTTAGCTGTTCGGGGGCCAATTATTGAGCCTTCTCTCCCTGCCATCTTTTGGCGCTTCAAATCCCAAGTCTGTAACCTTTTGTTTTTTTGTTTCCTTGCTTTTGTAAAGCTTTGGTAGGTAGAGTTTAGGCTATCCTTATGGGGACGGCCGTCGTTTGTACTCTCCTTGCAATCATTTTCAACAGTTTTATCTTTTCGGTCCTCGGCTTGGCCGGGACGTTGGTTACGATCCTTTACTTATCTTCTTGCGTTGTTAATTGAGTGCTTTCGTTTTTACCGTCGGCATGGCCGAGGCAGTTAGAATGCATATCTCAACTGTGTAACGTCTTTAGCATTTCTTCTAGCGTATCGGTCATTGTGTCCCCGTCGCTCTCGGCTAAGGCCGAGGTAATCGGGGTTATGGCTCGATAGCAATTCTTCTAGCGTACCGGTCATTGTGTCCCCGTCGCTCTCGGCTAAGGCCGAGGTAATCGGGGTTATGGCTCGATAACAATTCTTCTAGCGACGGTCATTGTGTCCGTCGTCGCTCTCGGCTAAGGCCGAGGTAATCGGGGTTATGGCTCGATAGCAATTCTTCTAGCGTACCGGTCATTGTGTCCCCGTCGCTCTCGGCTAAGGCCGAGGTAATCGGGGTTATGGCTCGATAGCAATTCTTCTAGCGTACCGGTCATTGTGTCCCCGTCGCTCTCGGCTAAGGCCGAGGTAATCGGGGTTATGGCTCGATAGCAGTTCTTCTAGCGTATCGGTCATTGTATCCCCGTCGCTCTCGGCTAAGGCCGAGGTAATCGGGGTTATGGCTCGATAGCGGTTCTTAGCGTCACGGTCATTGTATCCCCGTCGCTCTCGGCTAAGGCCGAGGTAATCGGGGTTATGGCTCGATAGCAGTTCTTCTAGTGACCGCCTGGTGGCAATTATGGAGAGGACAAACACTGATGGAAAACTTGGGTGATTCATTTGCTTGTCATGATCGTGCGTTGGGGTGCCCGGCCTCATCTCTTCCACCACTTTGTAGGGACCCTCCCAGTTGGCCGTTAGTTTGCCGTGAATATTTCCTTTGTTGGTGGCAGCCGACTTCCTTAGGACTAGGTCTCCCACTTTTAAGTCCCTTTTGTGGACTCTTCGGTTGTAGGCTCTTTTCATCCAGGTTCGATATCCGCCAAGTTGAGGCGTCTTCGTATCTCGGCTTTCTTCGACCAGTCTAAGGAAGCTCTCGGGCCTTCCTCGTTTTCAACCGGGTTAAAGGTAGCCGTTACGAACGTTGGCACCGTTGCTTGATTGGTAGGATCGCCGGAGCCGTAGACTAGGTGGAAAGGGGTGTACCCGTTGCTTCTTTCTCCGTGGTTCGAAGGGACCACGGGACGCCGGGTAGTTCATCGGCCCACCTTCCCGAGGTCTTCGATTTGTCTTCTTCAAACCGTTGAGGATTGTTTTGTTGGCCGCCTCCGCCGCCGTTGCTCTGTGGGTGGCGGACGGAGGAGTACGCAAACTTGATGCCAAGCTCCCTAACCAGTTCATTATCGAGTCGCTCCAAAACTCTCGGCCGTGGTCAAATACCATAACTTGGGGTAATCCAAAGCGAGTTATAACATTTTCCCAGCATTACCTTTCGACGCGCTGCTTTGTGGTCTTCGCAGATCGCTACTACGGCTTCAACCCGTTTGGTGAAGTAATCAACGACGACGATCAAGAACTTCCTTCCTCCGGAGGCCGTTGGGAACGGCCCTAGCATGTCCATCCCCACATGCACGAAAGGAAGGGGGCTAAGCACCGGTTGTAGGTCCCTGGAGGGAGCGTGTATCACCGGGGCATGCATCCGACGGTTCGTGCACTTCTTGGTCTTTGTTCGGAATCTTGAAGCATGGTGGGCGAAGTAGCCGGCTCGGAGAGCTTTGTGGGCTAGCGTTCTTGCCCCCATGTGGTGTCCACATATGCCTTCGTGAATCTCTGTCGATGCTCGATTCTGCGTCGTTACCGGACCGACACACTTCAAGAGTGGTCTTATTACGGATCTTACGTACGGTTCCCCTTCGAACACCAAGTACGGCGGCGATCCTTTTTATTTTGGCCGAGGGATTGCGGCCCTCCGTGAATGCACTGTAAGTTTGTATTTCATTATCGGAGTCATCCACGTTGTCTCGGTCTCTATGTTGCCCACCATGCCGACGGTCTCGGTGATGCTCTTCGCATTCACGATATCTACCAAAGCACGGTTGGTGACATTCTTGATGGTTGGCCGGCAAGTTTGGAGAGAGCGTCGGCCGGTTGTTCTCGGATGCGGGGACGCATTGGATTTGGAAAGACTTCAATTTCGCTATGTCGGTCTTTACCCTCTCTAGGTACCTTACCATTCCGTCGTCCCGAGCCTCAAACTCGCCTCTGATTTGGTTAGTAACTAACGGTGAGTCATCTTCAATACAATGTGCTCTGCTCCGCGCCCTAGCGGCTCGACTCGGTTATCACCGCCTCGTATTCGGATTCGTTGTTCGAGGCCGAGAAGGTGAATTTCAAGGCGTATTCAAACTCGTCCCCGTTTGGGCTGATGATAAGGATACGGCTCGATTTGTTCGTCGTGGAGGAGCGTCGGTGTAAACCTCCCAAATGCCAGGTTTGGCTCTTCTTGATATGTGCATTCGCCGGGAAATCGCAAGTGTACGCCCCTTTATCGAAGGTCTTGGTTTGTCTTGAATGCCGAAACCAGAGAGTTCCACCGCCCATTTAATGAGCCTTCCGGATTGTTCGAATTTTTCCAAAGCTTTTTCCAATGGCCGATCGGTTAGGGACCGTCACGGGGTGCGCGTCGAAGTAGGGTTTTAACTTCCTCGTGGCAACGACGACGGCGAAGGTCGCTTTTTTTCAATCGAGTGGGTAATTTCTTTCGGCGGAACAACAGCGTATGGCGACAAAGTAGATTGGGTGTTCTTGTTTGTCTTCTTCCACGATGATCATCGACCGACCGTGGCCGAGGTAATCAGCTGCTATGTATAAGTATAGCGTCTCCCAGATGTCGGCTGGACAGAGTTGGGAGAGTACGAAGATGAGCTTTCGATTGCTTGAAAGCCGTGCTCTGTTCCTCCCCACTGAAGTCTTTATTCCCTTTCAACACTTTGAAGAATGGGGTGCTCTTGTCGACTGACCGAGAGATGAAACGGGCGAGAGCCGCCATTCTTCCGGTTAGCATCATAACCTCTTTTCGATTCCTTGGCTCGGCAGTCTCAGGATTGCTTGGATTTTGTCCGGATTTGCATCGATGCCTCGCACCGACAAGTACACCGAGGAATTTACCCGGACACCGAAGTTGCATTTCGTTGGGTTGAGCTTCATCTTGTACTTCCTTAGTGAACAAAATGTTTCGTGTAAATCGGCCGGTGCTGTTGTCGGACTTGCTTTTCACAATAGCATCGTCGACGTAGGCCTCAATGTTTCGCCCTTTTTGATTTTGGAACACTTTGTCCACCGGTAGTGTATATGTTGCGCCGGCGTTTTTCAAACCGAACGGCATCATTTTGTACATGTATGTGTCGTTAGCGGTGATGAATGCGCATTTAGGCATGTCTTCCTCAGCCATGAATACCTGGTGATATCCCGAGAAGGCGTCTAGCAGGCTGAGCATGGTGTAGCCTGCCGTGGCGTCGATTAAGCTATCTATCCGAGGCAAAGGGTAACAATCTTTGGGGCATGCTTTATTAAGTTGGGTAAAGTCTACACACATTCTCCATGCCCCCGATGATTTCTTTACCATCACAACATTGGCTAACCACTCAGGGTAAGTGCAAGGCATAGTAAAGCCCGCCGTAAGTAGTTTATCTACCTCGGCTTTGATGGCCTCATCTTTCTCGGCTGAGGAGTTCCTCATCCTTTGCTTGACAGGGCGAGCGGTGGGGAGTACGTTCACTTGTGGATAATTACCTCCCGCTCACGCCGGCATCTCGGCCGCCGAGTAGGCGAAGACGTCTTTATTTTTCCTTAGCGAGTCCGGGAGTTCGGTTCGAATTTTGGTTCCGAGTTGACACCGACGGTTACGGTGCGGCCCGGGTCAATCTCCACCTCCTCGGTCTCTGCTCCTTCGACCATGCTGATGGTTTGGTCGTTCTCGGACCTGGGAGTGTGCTGTATCTGGAAGGATTTTAATTTTGAAGCGCCGGCTCTCACCCTCTCTAGATACCTCGTCGTCCTATAGTCCCGAGCCTTATACTCTCCTTTGATCTGGTTGGTCAATAAGAGCGAATCTGTTTTTACCACGACATGCTCTGCCCCGGCGGTTCTGGCTAGCCTGACTCCGGTTATCACTGCCTCGTATTCGGATTCGTTGTTTGAGGCCGAGGAGGTAAGTTTCAAGGCGTGTTCAAACACGTCTCCGTTCGGGCTAGTAATAACGATGCTGGCCTTCGAGCGATCCGTCGTGGAAAGGCCGCTGGTGTGTACCTCCCACATGTCGGGATCCTTCTCGCTCTTCGAGACGAGCTTATGTGCTTCCCCCCGGTCCGAGACGTATATCAATGTCAAGGCCCGGATGGATATTACGGCGTCGGTTTCACTCAAAGTGACCCTGCCTATGAGAACGTTGTGGGCAGACGTGCCGTCGATAACTATAAACTCAGACATAACATTCCTGGCTGCACTTCCCTCGCCGAACCTCACCGGGAGTCTGACCGACCCCAGGGGGACCAGGCCGACCCAAAAAAAGCTGTACAACGGGTTGGTGCAGGGGCTTAAGTCTTCGACTCTCAGGCCGAGGCTGAGAAAGCATTCTCTGTACATAACGTTTGTGTAGGCGCCCGTGTCAATCAGGCACCTCTTCACCAAGTGGTTGGCTATGTCCAGGTGGACCGTAAGTAAGTGGGTCGCTGTGAAGAGCGACGACTCCCTCGTAGTCCTTCTTCCCAATGGTCATGTCGGGGATATTGGAAGCGGGGGTGGTTTGTGTTGGGCACAAAGTTGATGGCCCGACATGGTTCATTCGGTGCCGTTTGTGCCCGTGAGCGGCCCCACCATTCTCGTTGCCCTCGATGATAGCATGGATTACTCCTATCCGTTCAAAGTCGGACTTGCTATGCGACCGCCGCAAGCATCCGGTTTTGGCCTCGGCGACATATTTGCCGAGGCTCCCCTTTCGGATCGGTTCCTCAATGGCATTCTTCAGATGTCGGCAGTCGTTGGTTAAGTGACCGGTGTGGCCGTGGTACTCACAGTACTGGCTCGTATCACCGTCACTCCTCGGCCTAGGGGGTCTTTCCCACTTCTGGCCCTCGTTCTTGCTCAATGCGAAGACTTCGGCGGCCGATATGGCTAGGGGGGTGTGATCATCGTACCGTTTTTTGTAGTACGTTCGAGCTCCCGGCATCCGCCGAGTTACATTTCTGGCAGACTTGTCCGACCGTGACCTATTATTCTCACGGCGTCTTTCATCGGACCGTGACCCGTTGTTGTCACGGCATCTTTCATCCGGGTTGTCCTCCCGGTGGCTCTTCTTTTCGGAGTGTTCGGCCTCGGCTGGGCCTACCCAGGTCTTGTGATAGTCTTCTACCTTGATGGCACAGGCGGCCATCCTCTGGCGGCATCCAAGTTCGAGGCCTCCGCACTTGATGAGCTCATTTTTAAGTCTCCCCTTGGGAGGCCCTTCATCGCCGCGAAGGCCGCCGATTCGGGATTAATTTCTCGAATCTGCTTTGGACCTTTCCGTCGAACCTCTTCACATAGCTTCGTAGAGACTCGCCCCCTCCTGTTTGATAGTTAGGAGGTCCGATGTCTCCACGGCCCTTCTCTTGTTGCAAGAGTACTGGGCTAGAAAGGCGTCTCTTAGGTCGGCGTAGTAGTATACCGAGCCGTCGGGAAGCCCCTTGTACCAACTTTGAGCCATCCCATGCAAAGTTGTTGGGAAAACTCGGCACCAGACCTCATCGGGCTGCTCCCATACCGACATGTAAGACTCGAAAGCCTCGGCGTGGTGGTGGATCACTATCTCCTTTGTATGATAGGGGTGGCAACTTGAGCTTAGTTGGCACCTGGACTTCTAGGACATAGGCGTTGAGGGGCTGTCTGACCACGTGTCGAACCACACGCGGCGATCGGCTCCTCGCATGCCTAATCCGGCTCCTCTCCTCGTAGCGGGAAGGACTCCTTCTTCGACTCGGGCTTCTTCTCCAACTCTGCTGAGTCGGACTCCTTTGGCTCCTTTGGGGTAAGCCTCGTTCGTGTTGCGGGGACGCTGTCCTCCCATGAATGCGGGGAGGACTTAGGTCTACCACGCCCACTTTGGGCTCCCCCGGCGACTTGGCTGGGTCAGCTTCTCCCAGTGCTCCGTTCAAATTTCTCGGAGTCACGTTTTGGGCCCTGGTCTCTTGGACGGTTTCCGCCGCTCTTGTCGGCGTGACAGTGTGAGCAGGCGTATTACTAATTAGGTCCAGGACCATTTTCAGTTTCGCTAGGTCAACCACATGTCCCATGATGGTGACTGGTTGGGCGCGCGTGTCCGTATTATTGGCATCCCGAACTCCGGTTGGATTACTCCGCCGGTGGAGGGCTGCACGACTCCAGAATTGTTGAAGGTATCATCCTGGTAGAATGGGGTTTCGTCGGTCACGACTGCGTCTTGTTGTTTCGACATCTTCTTAGCTTTTTGGGTGGGTTCTTGTTTTTTTTTTTTTTTTTTTTTTTTTTTTTTTTTTGGAATGATTGTGACTAGCTTCTAGTATCTTTCCCCACAGACGGCGCCAATTGTTCCGGGTGTAATTCCAGAGCAAGTATTGTTACCACCCGTCGCTTGTTGAATGATGTCTTGAGGTGGATTCTCCTTTGGTCTTAATCGTTCCTCTCGGCCTCTCCTGCAACAATGAACGAACTGAGGGCTTGGCTTTGTGCCAAGCGTACCCACTCCGACGCCCAAGTCAGTAAACTTAAATGTATAAGTTGTATGCTAATTGGCTAGGAATATATTGTAGAGAGATAAGGAAGATATTACCAGGTGAATAGTGTATTTAGGTTTAGTTGTGGATTAGTTTGGATCCTTTCCTCAATGAAGGTTGAGGAGTATTTATAGGCTTTCACCTTTTGTCACGTAGTGGCCAAGTGGCCAAGTGGCTAGCAGGTGGAAAGACCGTTCTACCCTCGGCCGATGGACCTATGGCAGGCCGACCGAGGGTTCTTGGATATGAGTACGCGGATATGTGCCCATTTGCGAGGTTGTCATGCCGAGACCCAGACGACAGCCGACAGCCGACTGGGCTTGCGTCGGTTAAATTTGTCTAAGTCGTTGACTTGCTGTGGATATCTTTGACCTTGCTCAATATGTTGACTTGGTCAGCGGTGCAGAATATGCCCCATCAACATTATTATTGAATTGAAAATCTTAAACTAAGATTATAAATACGAAAATTTACGAAAATTCATAGTGATTAAACTACATTTTATTTAAAAAAGTATCGTCAAAAATCATGACATAGGTGGTTGGTGGGTAAACGGGACGGGTACGGGTCTAGATTTTCATTTGATGGGACGGATACGGGTATGGAAATTTGTACCCGCCACGGGTGGTGGGACGGGTACGGGTATGGGAATTGCTTGGTGGGTACGGGTACGAGGGATCCTATATCCACTACCGCCCCGCCCCAACGACATCCGTAGAAACAACTAAGGTGACCACTTGCATGAGAGAAAAATGTAAGATCCAAAAGATACTCGAAAAAAAAAATTAAAGAAATGAACCAAAAAAAAGTGAAAGAAATTAAAGAAGATAAGGTATTATATTATATATATATATATGCACAAAATGAATTTTTTTTAGGGTTGCACAAAATGAATTTTGAACAAGGTGGGAAAAATAAACAAGCAAACATTAAGTATAGGATATGCAAGTATTTTTCTTTGAACAATGTTGAAAAATAAAAAAAAATAATAAAAGGGGTGGAACAAAATATATTTATTAAAACAATTTTTGGTTTCATATTCAATCCCTCACAAATTCTCATTTGTGACGGGTATATCCGTCGCAAGGGTCAAGTATTACCCATGTGGGGTAGATAAGACAAAAGCAAAATGCCTAGGGAATATCAATCTGTTTTGTCTTATCTAACCACATGAGTATTAATTGACCCGTTGTAAGCTTGTGACGGATATCCGTCACATGAGAGACTTGCTGTCAATCCCCAATTCCCTATCCTCTCTTATATCAGCCTATGCGCGTCATCATTACAATGAGTCAATGACTACAATAACATTATTCCAATGCCTCGGAGGCTCCCGCCTAATAGGGCAAAGGGAGACTGGTTTAATGAGCTATTTTGTTTTTCCACATCATATTCTAAAGCTAAATGCATCGGAAACACGAAACCTATCTGCCTCATCATGAACCAAAAAAAGGGAAAAATTTGTATCTGTTTTTGATGAGGATGATCATGATTCTTGCAGGTATTTGGGTTGTTGACAAAGCCTCTAATAAGGTTTCTGCTCCCTCATCCAAAACACTTCAATAGTGCAAGCACTATATCAACACCTGATCTGGGAAGTCCTAAATTACTCATTTTGCCGCTTCTTGAGAGCCGAGGAGACTCGGAAGTTGACGGGTTCAACCAAGATGGGAATGCTGATCGAGGCATCGGTCGGCCTGGCAGCCTCCGCATGCTTCTAAACGCTCCAACTCACACTGTTCACTATTATTGGCGTAAATTTGATGATTCTTTCATGCGCCCTGTCTTTGGTGGGCGCGGCTTTGTACCCTTTGTCCCTGGCTCACCAACCGAACAAAGCACCCATGATTTGACGCCAACAACTTAAGAGGATAAAAAAAAACCACCCGCGTCAACTTTGTATGAGATACAGACCGGTGGTTTGATCTATAGTGCAGGACCCCACGACCATGATCACAAGAAGCAAGAATCCGTGTTGATGGAATTCCTGCTGTGAGGATTTTGTACCATACTTCCTGTAAATATATATGGATTTGGGTTATGGTGACGATTATTTTAGGACTCCATAGAGCATGGTAGTCCAATGTATTCTTTGATGTAGCTATAGCAGCCGACTGTAGCTTGTCTAGTCGATTACTTGGTTGATGGTAACATTGATAAGCGTGTGTCCGTACTCCATATCTATCACCTGTATCTATCACTCGTACAGTTGTACCCTTTTTTGTACGCTTATTGCTTATCTAGGACTGTTTCCTTCACCAAATTCGCCATGTGGTGTGTAATGTAAAACGTCTACATAAAGCCTTAGTTTCAAAGTGATTTGTAGTCGGTTGACATGAGTCATGTTGTCGTAATTGTTGGAAGATAAGAGAATGCTCTCTCCACTGTGAAGTGTGAACTATCCAAAAGGGTAGTGTAGGTTATACGCTAAAAATAAAAGTATCAAAGTACAATCAACAAGCACCAGTGGTCTAGTGGTAGAATAGTACCCTGCCACGGTACAGACCCGGGTTCGATTCCCGGCTGGTGCATTTCAAAGCTATGATGATTCCTGTGCTTTCAGTGCCACAATGGGTTCGGCACTCATTCATCGCTCATCGATGAACCAGCGCATCTGAGCTTTATCTTTTTATTATTTTTTTTAATCATGTTTTTATTGATTAACTACACTAAAATATTTCTTCTAATACACACTAGACGCGCGATTTTTTTTATTTTTAGATCATTTCTTATAGGAAACTTAACAGTTAAATAAAAGTATTTTAACTGTATTTTGAATCTAATATATGAACCAGCGCATCTGAGCTTTACCTTTTTATTTTTTATTTTTAATTTTTCTTAATCATTTTTTTTATTGATTAACTACACTAAAATATTTCTTCTAATACACACTAGACGCGCGATTTTTTAGATTTTTAGATAATTCCGTATAGGAAACTTAACAGTTAAATAAAAGTATTTTAACTGTATTTTGAATCTAATATATAATCAACAATTTTAATGTTTGGGATATTCTACATGGTACCCCTCAATTTTTTGACTTTCTACATGGTACCCCTACACTTTTTAAAACATACATGGTACCCCTAATTGTTGTCATTATCACTAAGTCTACCCCTAAACTTTATTTTCCGTCAATTAAAATCAGTTTTAAGCGTTAAATAATTACTTGGACGCGTAACCAAGCTTGTCATTTATCATCCCATGACATAAGGACTCTATTAAGCTCAATATCCATCTTTGGACGCGATAATTTAGCAAGGGATCAATAAATTTTCCGTAAAAAATGTTTTAGCCCATATATATCAATAAATATAAGGATCGAGATGGATATTGAGCCTAATAGAGTCCTTATGTCATGGGATAATAATTGACAAGCTTGGTTACCCGTCCAAGTCATCATTTAACGCTTAAAACTGAGTTTAATTGACGGAAAATAAAGTTTAGGGGTACACATAGTGATAATGACAACAATTAGGGGTACCATGTTTGTTTTAAAAAGTGTAGGGATACCACGTAAAAAGTCGAAAAATTGAGGGGTATCATGTAGAATATCCCTTAATGTTTAGTAGTGAGAGGTCGAAAATAGAAATTTGTCAATTTTAGCCCCAATAAAATTGACAATTTAACAGTTTTTTTTTTTAAAAAAAAATTATTCATAAAAAATCAGACTTTATGTTTAACATAAGCAACTTATGATTCTTTTTTATCCATATAAAACGTTTTACTGAAGTGTATAACTATTATTGTAGTTTTAGTACAAATATACGTAGAAAGTGGTATTTTAAAAACTTATTGTGAGAGACAGTCTCTCAAGAGTGTTCGTTACCGAACAATATATCCCAATAACTTTGTAACTTAGACTTCCGATATACATAAACATAGATTTATATGATAGTAAGAGTGCTATGTCTGTTTGACAATTATTAGTAGACATCGGTTTTTGGTAAAACTCAAGTCTTTTAGTAAGACCGTAATATTATTTTGACATCTATTCTTGTAATTGTCAGAATTTCATAACGCAAAAAAATACTCTCTTATATCAAGTCGATCATTCTACGCTTTTGTTTGAATTATGTGAATTTTTTTTTGAACAAATGTATGAAAATTAGGTGAAATGATGGCGTACACATAAAATGACGTGTTTATCTTTTCTTTTACATCCTTCTTTTAGTACAAAAATCGTACTGTCTCATAATTCGATACCAAAAATTCACATCTATTAAACGAAAGCAATTAACGCAAATTGTTACAAAATCGAAATTGATCAAATTTTGTACAACCATTTTTAGGTCGATTGCGATATATATTTGGTAAGAAATAAAAAATGATATCAACTCCACCTCACATATTACCAAAACACTTGAATGGTTGTGCTTCATATAGTCCATAGCCCTTATATATAAGAAGTGTTCTTATTGTCAACAAAACATCATCACAAGTTCAAAAAAATAACTCCTTCAACTTTTCATCAGTACTTCGTCATGGCACCGAGAACTCATCGAAAACACTCCAACAATTGTGCTACTACCTTAGCGAATTACTGTCGCTTAAGGAACACTTTAATAAGAGATTTAATTGAGCTAAAATTATGTACTGGGACGGATTCTTATACTATTTTTCAACACCCAATAACCCGGAAGTATGAAGTGTGGCCAAGTGTTGCAGAAGCACGACGCTTGGCCACTCTACACCAAAACGAGAAATACTTGAGAATCCTCAACGGTGAGGTAACCGTTGTCGACGGAGCAAATGGTGAGTTGTAAGAAGGAAATCTCTCCGTGAACAAGGATGATGATACACATGCATGTTATTTTGAACTATTTTATATGAAACTTGTGTTATATATCCAAATTTCACAATAAAGAGTATACATTTTATCTTTTATATACATTGATTGATTTTTTCTTATATTTTTTGTTGGTGTTATATGAGACATAATACCAGTACAATGTAGGTAAATTTGGCAAAATTGACGACCCGGTCCAATACCCGAACTCAAGACCGGAATTTGACCCGGACCCAAATTGACTAGATCCAATACAACCCGACCCGAATATTTATTATTGCAAATGGATATTATCCACAAATAACTTGATAATATTTGACCCAAAATGACTCGGACTTGAATTGACCTGACTCGACCCGGCCTCGACCCATTTACCAGGTCTAAATATAGAGAGACTCAAGTCGTTCGACCTTCTCAAGAATACAAGTCAACATCGCGCGTAGAGTGCATACATTCTATGTAACACCCCTGTGAACCCCCGCAATAATACCAACGTAAAACAAGTAAAAGTAAAGCGGAATTTAGGAAATTTTTGAAATTTTTTAAAGTTTAAAGCGCGGGTTCAATAAAACCTACAACAAGGTAAAGTATGTGGAAATGAAAATTAGGTCCATGCAGACATGATAGTCAAAAATGGGGAAAAGATATCTCTCGAATGACAAGACGATAATGGGTGAGTCTAAGCAATCCTACTAAACAGACTACTAAGCCAAGGTGCTCGCTAGCTCACACGTCTAAGCCCCACACATGCAATCTTCACAAATCTGTCATTCATGTAAACATGAAAGTCACAGTCATTGGGGAGTAACTCAGGGTTCTCCCAGCCACAATATGTCAAAATACACATAACAAGGAACTCAAATATGTAAATCATATGAGGTTTTACAAATGACATGAACATCAAAAGATCTATAATTAAACATATCAAATTAAATGAGGGGGGAACAAGAAAGATCAATATTAGCATATTAGAGCATGCGCAATGGTGGGACTCCCCATATTTTATCTCTCCTTTTCTTATTCGTCGACCACATTCTCCACTAACTTTTTCATTTACCCTCTCCATTTTATAATATCATGTCCGCAACAATGAGGTTCCCCAACAAAATTAAATTACTCACAACATTTTGGGAACCTCCCCAAAAAAATACAAAAAAAGCTTTGCATTTTCTTGGGGACCTCCCCTAAAAGTAGAGGAGCCCCAAGTGACGGGGAGGGTAATGCAATAATGGGGTGCCCCATATGATGAGAGAGAGGGTATATGGGGAGGCAAATTTCCGCCTTTGCGGATGCTCTTAAAGACTCAACTATTCATAAGCATAAGTAGATAAGATAAGGAAGCAAATAATAACATAGGCATGATCACTTAATCGCGAGCTCGAATTCTAATGAAATATGACAAATGCAAATTATCTAAACCATGCAAGACCTTCACTACTCAATCCAGATAACTCCCTTGGTAGGACGACAATAATGATTACAATGATTCAGTCCTAGTCTAAATCTAGCCAGACTCTCGGGACATAATAGTTCCCGATTTGACATGCGACAGAACAGTCCGCATCCAAGTGTGACACCCCCATACTCCAAGTGCCTTACCAGGACCACTAAAGGTATGAGAACGCCACCATCTCGGTTACCCGAGGCAATGATAATCAAATAGACAATAACGAAACGTACTTAAATGATTACAAAGTTTAAGTGATACAACTAAACTCCAAAACTGTTAAAAGAAAATACAACTGTTCTCAAATGTTAAACCAACTAGCTAAAGAACAACGTTCGACACAGCGGAAGACTTCTAAAACAGCTCGTGATGACTCAACCCAACTATTCCATGCGCATCAACCAAACCTGCTCAATAAATGCTCACCACCCCCGAATGGATCACCACAGTTTTTAAAACATTTAAACGGGGTCAGTACTAATTACACAAAAATAAATACCGTAAAGGAACAATATCACAAACAGCACAAACAGCTCAACAAACCCCAGTTTCCATCTCAAATCTCCACACAACTGACTACACACTAAAGTGTGTAGCCCTGCCAGAGTACCCATCGCAACAGATACTCCACACCGCCAGTGGGGGATCGCAGCCGTTCCCACCTAAGCCCCGCTCATCTCCATCGAGCGATAAACCCATGTTCATTAATGTGCACATCCCTCCTGTGGCGGGTTCCACAGGAGGCGAATCAGGGCGTGAAGCCACCTCCCGCAAGTGACTCCACTCAGCCAGGGACGCACCCCGAAGATCACAGACAGATACAACAACAATCAACGATATTAATCAACAACCGTCACAAACACCAGCAGTATACTTTAACAATAATCACAACCGTCTAAATCAATCAACAATATGAAATCACAACCGTCTAAATCAATCAACAATTACTAACTACAGCACAATCACCACACATTATGTAATTAATACCGAGTAGGGAAACCCTACCTGGAGAAGCAACCACCATAGACGATCTAGCAGCTAATCAGAATTCTCCTCTACGAATCCTCCTCCTATAACATGTATACATTCAATTACTACCACACACATACAAATCACCCAAAATCCTCAAAATGAGGGTTTTAAAGAAACTCAACCAAATGCTATAAAAATTATACAAGGAACTTACCCTTGACACGATGATCACAACGACGTAAAGAACAAGATGATCCGACTCTCCTAGCCTTGGGGATTTGCTAATGATGCGATGAATCAACTTACGTAACTTCCTTCTCTCAATTTAGGTTTTTCGAATGATAAAACGATTTAAGAAAAGCGACGGAACTTATTATATATTAATCTTGCATAATTAACAAAACCCGTCAAAACTCAGCCCGTAAACTCACTTACTCGATCGAGTAAGGCACTTACTCGATCAAGTGCCCCATACTCGATCGAGTACCCAACTTACTCGATCGAGTACCCTACAGACAGACTACTGTTTTGCGTCAAAAACTACTTACTCGACAGAGTAAGCCCCACTCGATAGAGTACCCATAGACTCATAAAACCGTAGTATTACAGTCTTCCCTCCTTAAAAAGAACTTCGTCCCCGAAGTTCAACCCATAAACAAAAACAAAACATACTAACTCAATCAAGACATAACAACGCAAATAAGAACTCAAAACAAAACTCCAACCCATCAAACATGGACTCCCAACACCAACTCCACCAACTATGTCTACACCCACAACATGACTCACGATATCATATCCACCACATTATAGCCTATCTCGACACTAACTCCATACACTAGTAACTACCCTCCACAAACGCCGCTAGCTCCGTTTCACTAACATATATCCAATAGAAAATCCAATATCAAGACACTCATAAACATCAAACGGAATGTTACATTCTACCACCCTTAAAAGGAACTTCTTTCTCGAAGTTTACTCACACTTATAAACATCATCATCCAACTGCCAAAACTATGGAACTCATAATCATCATCATCCAACTGTCAATACTATCGAAATATTCTCACACTCCTAAGCATCACACTACTACAAGCACAGCCATGGCCCTTTTAACAATATCAACCACAATATATACAAGTCCATTCATTATGCTACATCAATACTCTACTTCCAATTGTACTACAACATGCACAACTAACAAACTCTCTTGTATCTCATCCTACTCTTCTTAAGATAAATGTTACGTCCTCGTAACTCACTATACTAAATCCTAGCTGTATCTTCTCATTATCCTTATCACCACTGCATGTCAAACATAACCGCCTGATACGTGTCTATTATATGATGTTTTACACCTCATTCTACACGCGTTTCAGAGCTCAATTAGTAGTTTATTCTACTATTTTTCCTATTTCCGTCTACTTTTGTGTTTTTTGTGTGATATTGCAGAAATATGAAGATTTCAGCGGAAAATAAGCCAAATCCGTCCCTAAGTGTTTAGCATAGCATTTGACATGAAGGAAAATCTTGAGTAATGAACTTGGCGCGCGTTTCAAGGCCTAAAGATAGCAAAAGCATGAGTGCGTACAAGTTACAAGCATTTGACAAGCAAAGAAGCACTTTACGATATTATAGCCTGTTTCAAATGGCTATATCTCGAGTTTTAGAGCTGATAATCAAGTGATTCCAATTGAAGGTGAAAGCTTATCCTCTTAGCTTTCCAACTCCGTGAGAATCGCTTTATTCCGATAAGTAACGAAGAAATGGCTGCTGTTTTAATATCGGCGCGCGCTGTAGAATTCGTCAGAATGTATTGCTGTACAACACGTTTGGTCGATCGACTGGATACATTGGTCGACCGACCAAGTATACTGAAGCACGAGATTTATTTTTTGTCAGAAGCTACTGTTACCCCGACATTTGGTCGGTAGACTGATACATGTGGTCGATAGACCACTCCACAATCTGACGAGAAACTAAAAGACGTGATTTAAGCCCATTGTAATTAGGTTTAGTGAGGAGGTGTTACGTGAAAATCTATTTAACGTAACTCAATGCTTTGTAATCAGTATCAAGTTATTTCATCATCCTTAGTTTAGACCTAGAAAATAATAATCTAGCTTACGTTTCATTCACAATAAAGGTTTACTGCTTCCGGATCTATTCTTCACTTGTTCCAATTTCGGTAATCCTTGTTCTTATTCTTCAGTTTAATTACTGTTTTATTAGTTTAGAAATTGCTAGTTTAGATCCCTTGAACCCTAGATTAGTTTATGCGTTATTATTGCTGCAATTATTCGATCATGTCTTTCTTTATAGTTTTTACGAATTTCATTGTTGTTATTATCGTTATTATGTCTAGCTAAATCACCCCTTTCTAGGATGTAGGCGAACTTAGCGTAGATGACACTAGAATAGTTACCCTCGGATTAGGGCTTGGTCGACCGACTGACTTATCTGGTCGGTCGACTGAGTCGGTTGGTCGGTCGACTGGGGTAGCTGGTCGATCGACCACCTTCGTGTCTGATTTGCTTCGTTTGAATCATTAAGTGCAATATTTATCAATGAGACCTAGCGGAGACTTGTTAGATGCTTAGTTTTGACCAACCCGTAGATCGAAATATAGGGAAGGACTTAAATTAACGAATTAAGACGGCTAAATTGCTAGACTGAAAGGTAAGTGATTTAGGCATTAAGATTACTAATCAAGAACGGAAGTTAGTATTAGTGAGACCTAGGGACTAGTAGCATAGGCCGAAAGGAGCTACTAGTTAATTTGGACCGAGAGGACTTGTCATACCCATCACCCACGACTGTATTTTGAGACCTACCTAGACTTATGTGCCATCGAAGCTGTAGTGACCCGATCATCCTAGCCCCTTTTATTATTGGTTTACATCATTTTCTTTACCGCTTTTTGTCTTTTATTTGCATTTAGTTTTTAATCTATTTGCCTTAGAATTAGTTCCAAATCAAAATCCCCCTCATTGTTACCCTAAAACTAGAATATTGAACAATAGAAACTCCCCCGCCTCTTTGTGGTTCGACTCTGTTACCACTAACTTCTGTTAGTTTTAATAGATATTATAAATATTATTTTTGGTGCACACAACGACAGGCATCAAATTTTGGCGCCGTTGCCGGGGAGGCAGCGCTAGTTTTTATTGTTTTATTATTTTAGTCTTTTTCTTAGTTTAAGGAGCTTTTGTTCCTTAATCTTTTCTCATTGTTTTTGTGTAGTTTTATCTTATGCGCAGGTCTCAACAAGGCGAATTATTTCCCCTTGATCTCGAGCTAGATAGGACTTTGCGCGTGAAGAGGAGATTATTTCAAGAACAACAGTCAGAGGAAGAACCTGGTTCTCATTCCAGTTTTTACGAGAACGAATTATTTGAGGAGAACCCACCATTATCTCCAGTTTCTTCAACCGACACCGTTACCTCACCAGATTTTCTAGAGATGGCCGAAGAAGCTAGTATAGCCAGTCACTCCGAGCCAGCAACTGCGAATCTCTATAAGGGATTCGTATTACCAGGGACGGAAAGAAAATTTGAGCCAAAACCGTCTTATATTAACTTGGTTGAGAGAAACCAATTTGGGGGAGCTGCAAATGAAGATGCGGCAAAACATATGGAGACATTCATTGATTACTGCTGCTCCATACCCCTACCAGCAGGTGTGACCCAGGACCAGGTAAAGGAGATGATGTTTATATTCTCACTCCGTGATGCTGCTAGGGAGTGGTACCGAGACCTGGACCAAGCTGCTAATGGGATCACTGATTGGAATTCGCTGGCCCTAGCATTCTACAAGAAATATTTCTCTGCCTTGAAGACCAATGCCATTAGAGCTCAGATCACGAGCTTTAAACAGGGTCCTGATGAGAATTTTCATGAGGCGTGGGTCCGTTTCAAGAAGCTGGTGCAAACTATTCTGCACCATGGGATCGAGCAATGGAGCCTATGCAATCAATTTTATAATGGGCTTTACGACGATCAGAGGGCTATCCTGGATGCGGCAGCTAATGGCAGATTCCAGGAGAATGTTGGAGAAACTAAGGGGTGGAAAATTATTGATGATATGGCCACCCATAAAGCTGATCATGGAAATTCCAGGGGAAATCAAAGGAGAGCTGCTGAATCCCCTTCTGTAGCTGCATTAGAGGCTCTTACGGCGAGATTTGATAAGTACGAGTTGGGAGGAGCTTCAAAAGGAGGGATTTATCAAGTGAATGCTGTGTCAGACGGTCCTTTCGTCTGCAAGAGATGTGGAGGAGAAGGACATGTTGCAGATTTTTGTCCTAATTCTTATGAGTTTTGTGCTGCTTTTCAACATTATAGGCAGACAAACACTTATTTTGAGTCGAATGTCCATCCAAACTTGAGGTGGAGTAGCCAGAATGTCCAAAATCCGACTCCACCTTCGCAGCAGCAGAACTATGTACCTCCACATAAGCAACAACAATAGTTCCAAAAGCCTCCGTATGTGCCCCAACAACAGCAACAGCAGTCCCAAAATTCCGACTTCACTGAGTTGAAAAATTTGTTGCTGAAGGAGTCTCAAGCTAGAGAGGTCGGGATGAAAATGTTGGAGTCTCAGATTGCTCAACTAGCTAGCAAGAGTGCAACTCGAGCTACTGGGCAACTACCATCGCAACCGGACCAAAAGAAGGAGACCCTTAATGCTATTACTACCAGGAGTGGGTCTACACTTGAGGGTCCTACAGTTGAAAATGCTAAAGGAAAGAAAAAGGCTGCTGAAAAGGGGAAGAAACAGAAGACGTATAGCAGCACTGTCAGTCGACCGACCGTCCCAAGCAGTCGACCGACCACCTCCACTGTTCCAGAAGTGGTTTCTGATGTTTCTGAAAATTCGGGTAAAATTAACCCTGGTCGACCGACCGAGGAGGGTGGTCGACCGACCACCCACGCTGTTGATTCCGAGTTGTTTCGTCCCTCTATACCCGATAACTTGAGGGATTTTCTGTTCCGGAGTGAGAGTACTCCGAGATTCTTGAGGCGAGCTCCAAATGCGGATGGTTCCATTCCAGTCCCATATCTGGAGAGGCTAATTCCGACCAAAGAACAGGTATCTTTCGATAAATTCAAAGATGTGATTCGTAGTTTAAATGTTCAGGTACCTTTCCTTGAGTTGGTCAATCAAGTGCCTGCTTACATGAAATTCATGAAGCTGCTTTTAACTAAAAAGCGGTCACTTGAACCTGTCCAGTCCGTAGCATTTACTGAGGAGTCCAGCTCCTATTTGACCCAGACTGTCCCCCGAAAGTTAGCTGACCCAGGTAGTTTCTCTGTCCCATGTTCTATTGGCACCTTTCCCATAGAGAAAGCCTTATGTGATTTGGGGGCTAACATTAGTGTCATGCCCTTAAGTCTAGCGAAGAAATTAGGCCTGACCAAATTTGTCGTGACCAACATGACTGTTCAGATGGCTGATCGCTATGCGGTCCAGCCAATAGGAGTTTTAGAGGACATTCCTGTCCAAATAGGGAAATTCTTTTTCCCTGTTGACTTTGTTGTCCTAGACATGCCCGAGGACGATCATATACCTATCATTTTAGGGAGACCATTTTTGCACACTGCTGGTGCAATAATTGATGTTGGGGAGCGGATCTTGACCTTTAGGGTGGGCAAACAGTCCATTGTTTTTGCTCAAACCGCTAGAAAGAAGGATCCCATGTGGGCTGTTACATGCAATGCTATTTCTGCTAAACCGTCTTATGTGGTCATTTCTGATGTTCCTACTTTATTGCCTGTACCCATTATTCCTGCTGTTGTGACACCTCCGCCCCAGATTGGGAGCAAATTGGAGGACGATTTGTCTGTTTCATCTATTGCAGGAGCTGGTTTGGGGAAGGATGAGCTGCCCGTTACTCCAGTTGAGCCTATTGTTCAGAGAGGTGGCCTAGGATGCTTGAGCTATGGCACTGACGAGGAGCCTGAAGAGGATGAGCCGGCCAAAGTTACAGTTTCTGACTTGGAGCTTGAGGAGTCAGATGACAAGTGGGAGGATGCGTCAGATGTAGATCCGTCAGACGATGTTGTGGATTGGAGTGCTGAGAAGATAACCACCGTGGAGGGTACTTCGTGTAGCCAGAAGCCATGGTCGGAGATTTTCCGCATTTTTCGCGGATAAACATTTTATTGCTTGAGTTTTTAAGACAATTTATCGCATTTAAGACTTTTTACTGTTTTTGGTTTGCGCGAGACTTCGCTTTGTTTGGTTTGTTTTAGGATTTTTAAGACTATAGACTACTTTTATTGGGTTTGCGCAAATTTTGGGCGCGTTTATATTGTGCATTTGCAGGTTTGTAGACCGTATTAACTCAATCTATTGAGTTAAAATCGAAGAAAACGAGTTCTGCTTCAGGTGCAGTGGTCGGTCGACCAGTCCCATCAGTCGACCGACCGGACCGCAGCTTCCAGAGAGTACTGTTCTTCACGACACATGGTCGGTCGACCACACCCTGTGGTCGGTCGACCCTTCTTGCTGTTGTTACCTGTTTTAGCGATCATGCTTGGTCATCTCGTGAAGCGTGAATGGGCATTCTAGGGAGTTTTTCTCTCTATTCTTTCCCTTTCACTTTTGTTTTCGTTTTCTTCTACTTTAATTCCATGCACATTTTTCTCGCCCAAATTCCTTTATTTCCGAATGATGTTTGCTTTTCTGTCTTTCAGGTATCTATTGGTAGCACTGTTGGCTACCGAAACCTCCTAAGTCGCGCTGGTTTGGGGAGGTTTCCGTTCGCGCATGAAGTCTTGTGAGTTCCCGACATCTTTTTTCTCTTATGTCTTATTTAGTTGTAGTTCTTTAAATGCAAATTCCCATTTCCTTTTTCACTTCTTATACATGATTTTGCACAATAGGGACATTGTGTGATTTGGTTTGGGAAAGGGTTTTGCATTATATAGCATTCATATGTTTTTGCATTCACGTTTAATTATTCTGTTTGCATTGTTATTCAATTTCTCCATATATACAAAAATTCAAAAAAATTGAAAAATTTCAAAAAATTCAAAAAATTGCACGTTTATTTTAGCATGTAGGTCGAGTCGGAACGGTAGTATTTCAATGATGACATTGCATTTGCATCTATTTATGCCTAAGCCTTGCTTAATTGACATGTTATTAGTAGAATCTTTTTGCATAGTCTACGAGTTTTCGTAAAATATCTTGCTGAGCTTGAAACTTGACTTAGATTTTTGGCAAACTACATCATTTTCTGAGGTTTAGAGCCTATAACTGGTGTCATCTGTGACCGTTTTATCTAGGATTGTGAGTAGTTACTCCTTATGAGACATGTTATATCAATATGCATAAGTATGAATTTAATCTGCTTAATACCTGTATGCATTCGGTTTGTGGTTTGTTGACACATGTGGTAGAGGTTTCCCTTTATTCATTTTACCCATGAGCCCCTCATAGTCAAAAATAGCTTTTGTCCCTTTTACTACATCCTATATTCAGCCTGCCTTTGTCAAGCTAGTAGTATTAGTCTTTGGGAATGTTCTTATTATTTTTGGTTGCATATGCTCTTATTGAGTTAATGTTGGATGAAAGAATGAAGGAGGAAAAAGAATTGAAAAAGTTGAAAAGAAATAGAAGGGAAAAAGAAGAGAAAAAAGAGATTCGAAAAATTTCAGTCTATCGACCGGCTACATTGGTCAATCGACTGAGTACTGCAAAGAAAAAGAAAATTCGAAAAATCACATGTTGCAATTGTTATGAGTTGGTGATTTTATACTCCCATGTATTATTTCTAATTATTGGGGAGTTTAGTTGTTGTTAGGTTGTGAGTTTAAGTGCTTGATAATTAGCACTGGTTTTATTGAAAATCTTGAGCAAGAAGTTGGATGTTGTCATATGGTTTTGTTTAGGTACTAGCTTGATCACCTATACCTCCACATTCCCATAAATGTTTTGCCTCTTCTTACCCATTACCTCACATATCCATATTTACCTCGGCATGTGTCATGGTCATTTGTTTGGTTGGAATGCATATGTACGGTTGTAGAGATCATTTTCATATTAGATTGCAGACATGTTCTTATAGGTCGTAGTTAGGTGAGTGTCATTACAAAATTATTTCTTTCTATCTTTACATATATTCACCTGTGCTTATGTGTGATATGAGCGACCCGTGAGAGTCCATAATGATAAGTCTCTATAGTTGACGGTTCAGCAGTTTTTAACGACTACATAACTCGTTTGCATGATTCATATTGCTAATTGATTGTTGATTTGTAGCATTAAATTGGTTTAAGCTTTACTTGTTGCATTTCGCTCTGAGATTGAACTCGTTCCATTAGGTTCTAAGATCGAGTCTAGTTCTTGCTTGGGGACAAGCAAGGGTTTGGTTTGGGAAGTTTGATGTGTGTCTATTATATGATGTTTTAAACCTCATTCTACACGCGTTTCAGAGCTCAATTAGTAGTTTATTCTACTATTTTTCCTATTTCCGTCTACTTTTGTGTTTTTTGTGTGATATTGCAGAAATATGAAGATTTCAGCGGAACATGAGCCAAATCCGTCCCTAAGTATTTAGCATAGCATTTGACATGAAGGGAAAGCTTGAGGAATGAACTTGGCGCGCGTTTCAAGGCCTAAAGATAGCAAAAGCATGGGTGCGTACAAGTTACAAGCATTTGACAAGCAAAGAAGCACTTTACGATATTGCAGCCTGTTTCAAATGGCTATATCTCGAGTTTTAGAGCTGATAATCAAGTGATTCCAATTGGAGGTGAAAGCTTATCCTCTTAGCTTTCCAACGACGCGAGAATCGCTTTATTCCGATAAGTAACGAAGAAATGGCTGTTGTTTTAAGATCGGCGCGCGTTGCAGAATTCGTCATAATGCATTGCTGTACAACACGTTTGGTCGATCGACTGGATACATTGGTCGAACGACCAAGTATACTGAAGCACGAGATTTATTTTTTGTCAGAAGCTACTGTTACCCCGACATTTGGTCGGTAGACTGATACATGTGGTCGATAGACCACTCCACAATCTGACGAGAAACTAAAAGACGTGATTTAAGCCCATTGTAATTAGGTTTAGTGAGGAGGTGTTACGTGAAACTCTATTTAACCTAACTCAATGCTTTGTAATCAGTATCAAGTTATTTCATCATCCTTAGTTTCGACCTAGAAAATAATAATCTAGCTTACGTTTCATTCACAATAAAGGTTTACTGCTTCCGGATCTATTCTTCACTTGTTCCAATTTCGGTAATCCTTGTTCTTATTCTTCAGTTTAATTACTGTTTTATTAGTTTAGAAATTACTAGTTTAGATCCCTTGAACCCTAGATTAGTTTATGCGTTATTATTGCTACAATTATTCGATCATGTCTTTCTTTATAGTTTTTACGAATTTCATTGTTGTTATTATCGTTATTATGTCTAGCTAAATCACCCCTTGCTAGGATGTAGGCGAACTTAGCGTAGATGGCACTAGAATAGTTACCCTCAGATTAGGGCTTGGTCGACCGACTGGCTTATCTGGTCGGTCGACTGAGTCGGTTGGTCGGTCGACTGGGGTAGCTGGTCGATCGACCACCTTCGTGTCTGATTTGCTTCGTTTGAATCGTTAAGTGTAATATCTATCAATGAGACCTAGCGGAGACTTGTTAGATGCTTAGTTTTGACCAACCCGTAGATCGAAAGATAGGGAAGGACTTAAATTAACGAATTAAGACGGCTAAATTGCTAGACTGAAAGGTAAGTGATTTAGGCATTAGGATTACTAATCAAGAACGAAAGTTAGTATTAGTGAGACCTAGGGACTAGTAGCATAGGCGAAAGGAGCTACTAGTTAACTTGGACCGAGAGGACTTGTCATACCCATCACCCACGACTGTATTTTGAGACCTACCTAGACTTATGTGCCATCGAAGCTGTAGTGACCCGATCATCCTAGCCCCTTTTATTATTGGTTTACATCATTTTCTTTACCGCTTTTTGTCTTTTATTTGCATTTAGTTTTTAATCTATTTGCCTTAGAATTAGTTCCAAATCAAAACCCCCCTCATTGTTACCTTAAGACTAGAATATTGAACAATAGAAACTCCCCCGCCTCTCTGTGGTTCGACCCTGTTACCACTAACTTCTGTTAGTTTTAATAGTATTATAAATATTATTTTTGGTGCACACAACGACAGGCATCACCGTCTATACTCTAAACACTCACCATTCCTATATCCAAGGCTCTCTTACTTAAACAGTTCTCATACCTCAATTCACTCGGCACACCACCTAACCTATACCACAAAATCTTTAGCTTAACCAAAATGTCAACTGTTCCCTATTACCGCCAAAACGACATAGTCCTGTATACATGCATCTATCTCCATACTCATAACTCACGATCCACAATTATTACACACACTCACACTAGATCCTCAAGTTCTTTTCTTTCACTACCGCAAAACTCATCCATAACTTACCATGATACTAATTTCCAACACTCTATACTCACTGTCCCAATAAAAGATTATGAACCACTTGCAGTTTTCAGATCAGTACAACACATGTCCCACCATTCACTTGCCATTACTAAGTCCACCAACGCCTCCTCTAAAAGAACATCACAAGTATTCCAACAACCTCTCGCAACTGTGTCCCGTCAACAGGATGTCACTATGCCATGACAACAACGAAAACAAGCACAACTCTCTTCCATAACATACTCTACCCTTACTCCCAAACTAAAACTGGTAAGAAATATCAATAAACAAAACAATCATCTATATGTACAACCCGAAACTCACATAAAGCAACATCAAACAAACAACAATCTATGTATATCTGGTATGTACTTTCGAAACTCGAATCGTAATCATCCCGCCTACTACACCACAATAGTGACGACATCGCAACACTGCCACCAACAGCCGCACCGCAGCGCGAAAATACCCGCATCACAACACGAAGTACCGTGCCCGGATCACCACCCGAGGCACAACAACTACGTCAATAGACATCACAACCACATACAATTCTCATAAACACTGACTCAGTATAACTTTCCGAACAAGAAAATTTACTCAAAACTGCTTTACTGGCTCATAACACAACATATTATACGGAATAAACAAACAAGAATCTCATGAATATCATCCATACCTTTTTATGAATAAACATATATCAGGAATACACATACAAGTATAACTAGCCATGCCAGATTACCCAAACTATCACTTTTGAACATCATACCATTAGTTTACCGTATCCAACATATATCACAAAACATTCATATAACAACTTTATAACTATCACACCATACCATCTCTCGTGAGGTCAGAACCTCACACAAACATTTATACACATCATAGACCCGTAATCACATACAACTAGTCAATCCTGATCACGTAAGTTACCACCTGATAAAGGTTACCTCTCGCCCATAACACATTCTTCCATTCGCATAACCATCATCCCCTGCCAAATATAACCATACAACTAATACTCAACCACTAGCAACCGCCTCTTAAGACCACATCTTATACTTCCCCACAAACGTACATACAATCCGGCCTCTACCAAATCAACCTCTTTAGAATTGCTATCTTTCTAATTGACTATCACCCTTAACCACTAGTGACAACACCACAATACCCTCACTGCTCGTATAACAACCCTTTTACACTCATCTCTAAACATCACAGTTTCTTTCCTACCTTTGGTTAACATCCCAAATAACGAACATCAAATCCATCAACAAAATTACCCCAACACTATTTCCAATTCCATCCTTAATTGCATCGTCACCCAACTCACCACCAAGGTCTCATATCGTGTAAATTCTTTACCCGACTTCTTACTTTCCTTAATTCCCCGAAACTCATGACTAATCATGTTGTCCTGAAACTCCTATATAACCCTTAACTAACATCCTCATGATAGTATCATAAATCTCGATGATTCCTTACTTCTATATCACATAACTCTGGTCAACATTTTTCTCAGCTTACTTTTATCCTTCTTTTCTCTTTACACTCAACAATACCAATTAATAGTTCAACTCCTTATTCCTTCTACCTAACTCTTTAGTAATCCAGTTACCCTTTTGCTGCTCCAAAACTCAAATTCCATTATTTCATATTAGTACCATCTCAATCTTTCTTACCATCGATCTTTTCTTATCCTGCTATTACTCACACTTAACATAAATCAGTCCAGACCATCTCTTGCTATTACTCACACTGATCTCCAATCTCTCCCTTTTTTTTTGTCCCAAAACTCATTTCATAACGTTACTTGCCCAAGAAAATCACACATTAGTTTCACCTCTTGATAATGCAAATTCCCAAACTCACTCGCTATCTGCAAATCCACGTCGCGACATGTCTCCATTAAGTTCACTATATACCACTCTTCTCCATCCCTTTAAAACGACCTTTCACTACATATATTCTTAACCCACACGATTCCTAACCATCTCCCTCCATAATTCTTTACACATCTCAAGTTGCCACTATCCACATTCTTCCTTTCAATCTTTTCATTCTCACGTTCCTTAGACTCACATCATCCCTTGCCCACATTCACTTACTTTTACATTACTCAACACACAATCATATCACTCATCTCATCTCACAAAACATGCTCCATGCCTTAATAAGTCTTACCAATCTTCCTTTTCTTTTCCACTACCTATCACAACCGCATATAACTCATGTCCTCCCCCACCGAACTCATACTCACCACAGGTGTCACTCCTTACATCATAAGATTGGGTAACTTACGCATCAAGACCAACACACATATAAAGCAAAGCATAAGGAAGCCTAATAGGGCAAGGGGAGACTGGTTTAATCAGCTGTTTTGTTTTTCCACATCACATTCTAAAGCTAAATATATCGGAAACACGAAACCTATGTGCCTCATCATGAACCAAAAAAGGGAAAACTTTGTATCTGTTTTTGATGAGGATGATCATGATTCTTGCAGGTATTTGGGTTGTTAACAAAGCCTCTAATACGGTTTCTGCTCCCTCATCCAAAACACTTCAATAGTGCAAGCACTATATCAACACCTGATCTGGGAAGTCCTAAATTACTCATTTTACCACTTCTTGAGAGCCGAGGAGAGTCGGAAGTTGACGGGTTTAACCAAGATGGTCGACCTGGCAGCCTCCGCATGCTTCTAAATGCTCCAACTCACACTGTCCACTATTATTGGCGAAAATTTGATGATTCTTTCATGCGCCCTGTCTTTGGTGGGCGCGGCTTTGTACCCTTTGTCCCTGGCTCACCAACCGAACAAAGCACCCATGATTTGACGCCAACAACTTAAGAGGATAAAAAAAACCACCCGTGTCAACTTTGTATGAGATACAGACCGGTGGTTTGATCTATAATGCAGGACCCCACGACCATGATCACAAGAAGCGAGAATCCGTCTTGATGGAATTCCTGCTGTGAGGATTTTGTACCATACTTCCTGTAAATATATGGATTTGGGTTATGGTGACGATTATTTTAGGACTCCATAGAGCATGGTAGTCCAATGTATTCTTTGATGTAGCTATAGCAGCCGACTCTAGCTTGTCTAGTCGATTACTTGGTTGATTGTAACATTGATAAGCGTGTGTCCGTACTCCATATCTATCACCTGTATCTATCACTTGTACAGTTGTACCCTTTTTTGTACGCTTATTGCTTATCTAGGACTGTTTCCTTCACCAAATTCGCCATGTGGTGTGTAATGTAAAACGTCTATATAAAGCCTTAGTTTCAAAGTGATTTGTAGTCGGTTGACATGAATCATGTTGTCGTAATTGTTGGAAGATAAAAGAATGCTTTCTCCACTGGAATGTTCAGCACAAATGTGGATACTGACTCTGAACTATCCAAAAGGGGAGTTTAAGTTATATCATAAACAAACAAAGTATCAAAGTATAATCAACAAGCACCAGTGGTCTAGTGGTAGAATAGTACCCTGCCACGGTACAGACCCGGGTTCGATTCCCGGCTGGTGCATTTCAAAGCTATGATGACTCCTGCGCTTTCAGTGTCACATTGGGTTCGGCACTTACTCATCAATCATCGATGATAACCTGCGCATCTGAGCTTTACCTTTTTAATTGACAATTTAACAAATTTTTTTATTTTAAAAAAAAAAATTATTCATAAAAAATAAGGCTTTATGTCTATCATAAACAACTTATGATTCTTTTTTATCCATATAAAACATTTTAAAGGAATGTATAACTATTATTGTAGTTTTAGACTTTTAGTACAAATATACGTAAAAAGTGGTATTTCAAAAACTTATTGAGAGAGCCTCTCAAAAGTGTGCGTTACCGAACAATATATCCCAATAACTTTGTAAATTAAACTTCCGATATACATATACGTAGATTTATATGTTAGTGATAGACCTTGCAAACAGATTATGTCGTGTCATGTTCGTGTTCGTGTCAATATTAAACGAGTCACCACTACCCCAACCCTAACCCGACCCAATTACATAATTGGGTCATTTGTTTCAACCCTAACCCGACCCATTTAATTTTTCTATAACCCAACCCGACATGTTTAACCCATTTAACTTTAAGTAGGTCATTTTAACCAACTTAACCCGTTTAACCCAATAAACTAATGCAATAAACTACGCTTTATAATCCTACTAGATTTTGTCCCGTACGTTGTACGGGTTATAATATTGATTCGTCTCTAATTGTATCTTCGCAATTGAGAAGTTATGTTTACTTTCTTAACATTAGTTTTCTCGTGAGAATGTGAGTATATACAAATACATTAAAATATTTTTTTTAGAATATGAGTATATACAAATAAATTAACCTTTTTTTTTTTTATGATTTGTGTATATAAAAGTTATAATCGCTATGCACGAGTAACTAAATAGTGTTCTATTTGTAAGTGAGCTTGTACAAATGTAGTTTTTTTTGCATCTGGAAAATGTAAGTTTTCCTTCGTAGAATAAATAATTAATGAGTTAAATACAGGCCTGACTAACTCAATATTAATTGTTATATGTTATATTTGAAGAATAATTAGAAATTATTATTATTTTAAATATTTTAAATTACAAAAATAATTGAAAAATCAAGTTTATATATTTTATTAAATTAATATAATATTTATAAATTCTTCACTATAAGTATGGTAAGTAATATTAATTATAATATTATTATTATTGAATATGATTGCTTTTGACAAATAAAATATACCATACGAATCTATATTTTGACATGTATTCTGATTCTACCTCGACCCGTGACCCGTATAAGCCCACCCATATTTAGTCTGACTCGTATTCGAGTTTAACATGTATGAACCGCCTCAGCAGCCGACCCATCCAACCCGTTTGAGTGGTCTAGCAAACCTTGCATCAAAGTCATGTGGTAATTATCTAAATTTTGTAGTCTGACCCGTATTCGAGTTTAACATGTATGAACCGCCTCAGCAGCTGACCCATCCAACTCGTTTGACTGGTCTACAACTGTATTAAAATTCTTATCATTTTAGCTTTTTACTTTGAAAGTTGGGATCTCGTGAGTTTGGTTCTTACGGTGAGTTGTGAGTTTGAAAAATCTCAACCATTAAATATAAGAAAATAGATGGCTGAGATTGAACCATATATAATAACAGCTAACACAATGAGAAGATACGCCATCTATTCTTTCGGCCGAAAAACCTGAGAAGTTTGTAATTGGATTAACGAAGTAATTAATACGCTCGTGTTCACCACCAACAACCCATCTCCGCTGCCTAATTCACGCACCACCACAAGCAGCCGCCCCTTCTCCTTGCAACGCCACCATTGAAGACCCGAAACCGCATCAGAAGTAGCCAAGGTACTGCTCCAAATAATTTGATTGAAATAAAGAACTGAAGTGAAGGAATGGGATCAGTGTTGGGCTCCGTCCGGTGCAACGTCGTCAGGCAAGGTTCAATTGGACTTCAGCCGGTGCATTTCTAACTCGGCCGGCGTATCTCATTTTTTTGACTTTTCTTCTATGAAGTCCGTGATGCGTAAATGTTGGGCTTTGCTGGGATCTTTTGTTTTGTTCCCAATGGTCTTATTTCTTTACATTGGAAAGTTACTTAATTGCCCTTACTAATACTCCCCATATAAATACAACAAAACCCCAAATTAGAGGGGGGTCTCGATATTGGTTTTTGTTCTGGATAGAGGCAGAGAACGGGAAAATGGGAGGAGCGGTAGAGTAGCTTTAGGGTAGCTTTAATTATTGTTCATAGAAAATCAAAAGTACTAACATAGCAACCACCAAGTCGTATTAGTCCAATTGATGGAGTCGGGTTCGGAATTGAGCCTTGTTAGTTGCTCGTTGCGGGTTGGCTGAAACTGTATGATACTGTCTTCTGATTGATATAAGACTCAATACTTGCTGCAGAGTGAGTCGTTTATTAAGATTTTTAGAGCCCGAGAAGTCCTGAATACTCGAAGTGAAGCCCTTACTTTTGCCGTAGAAAATGTGCCATTGTTCGAAGAAGATAAAATACAGTACCAGACAATACCTCAGTGGTAGTGGCATAATCATCTGCATATTGTGCTTGATAGTATATACTATTATCAATCCCAGGAAATTAGTTGATTCATGCGGTTTGATACCTCTTAATTTCACTGTCTGGTTCATAATAGGGGCAGCTTCCTTCATCTTTGCTGGAATTCCGGAGGAATCTCGGCTCTTTTGCAGAAATGGCTTTCTTTGCACTTAGTTATTTATAGCTAGTTTAGGGTAGGTCCGTTAATGTTGGCTATTTTCAGGTTGTATACGCGCATATTATGTTGGTTTGCTACATAATAATGGTTTATTAAGCTAGTTTTAATTTAATTGACAGTCGCTGCTTTTGCATTTAGTTATCTATCAGGTGCAAAGCTAGTTTTCTTGCATCCCACATCACTATTTTTGGTTAGATCATGAATAGGACAATGACAAAGAAATGGCAGCATTTGGTATGGTGAAGGGATCAGGTCAATGACCTTGGTCTGTCTTTTGTTTTGGATCTCGTACATTTCCTCAAAATTTGTTCAATTTGTTACTTAGACCCGCTTTACTTGGTTTGCCTCGATCCATCTTGCTTAGACGATCTTCCTTTCATTCACGAACTCATACCTACAAAATTAAACGCAAAAAACATTGACTTGGTGTCTTTTGTCATTTATTGGGCAGGAATAACATTACAATAACACCAGAATAACATCACAATAACAAGCGGTAAAAAAAGAGGAAAAAAATCAAAGTAGTAAAAAAAAAATCAAAGTGACACTGGAATAACATCACAATAACAGCAGAATAACAGTAGAATAACAGCACAATAACACGGGGTAAAAAAAAAAAAGGAAAAAAAATCAAAGTCGTAAAAAAAATCAAAGTGGGACCGGAATAACATCAGAATAACGGCACAATAACATGCGGTAAAAAAAAGAGTAAAAAAATCAAAGTAGTAAAAAAATCAAAGTGACACCGGAATAACATCACAATAATAGCAGAATAACAGTAGAATAACAGCACAATAACATGTGGTAAAAAAAAGGGAAAAAAAAATCAAAATCGTAAAAAAAAATCAAAGTAACAGCAGAATAACATCACAATAACAGCAGAATAACAATAGAATAACAGCACAATAACACGTGGTAAAAAAAGAAAAAAAAAATCAAAGTCGTAAAAAAAATCAAAGTAACAGCAGAATAACATCACAATAACAGTGGAATAACAATAACAGCACAATAACATGTGGTAAAAAAAAAAGAGAGAAAAAAAATCAAAGTCCTAAAAAAATCAAAGTAAAAAAAAGCACAATAACAGCATAATAACACGAGGTAAAAAATAAGAGAAAAAAATTCAAGTAAAAAAAAATCCGGTACAAAAAGAAAAAGAAAAAAAGGTAACATAATGAGTAAATTAAAGAAAAACATAAGAGAAAACAAAAATCAAAGTGGTAAAAAAAAGCATAATAACACTAGGTAAAAAAAAGAGAGAAAAAATTAAAGTAAAAAAAAAAAGTAACATTAGAAAAAAGAGAAAATAAGTAAATGACAATGGTTTTATATGACATGTAAGATTTGATCTTAGCCACTCATCTCTAATATAATCTAGTGGTTGAGATTCCCCCAACTCACAACTCACCATAAGAACCAAAATCACCAAATTCAATCTCTCTCTCTCTCTCTCTCTCTCTATATATATATATATATATATATATATATATATATATATATATATATATATATATATATATATATATATATATATATATATATATATATATAGAAATAGGATCCTATAAGTCCTACCTTTTATGTTGAGTCCCTAAGTCCTAATACTAGCCATTGGATTAAGTTTAATGGAGGGCTAAGATTAAATCAAAAAAAATACCACCCAACTAACTAATCATGTTTTTTAACACCCTTCATACCCCACTTCCCCATACATGTAATTACCAATGACAATGTCTCCTATTAACTCCCATTTTTAAAGAATAATAATAAAAAAAAAAATCCTCCCATATTCATTCATCTGCCAAATGATTTTCTCCCTACTTCTCTTTATCTCTCTCTAAAAATTGTGCTTTATCCAAATTTCTCAATTTGTACACGATTTTTTCTCTTGATTCAATCTAACAAATCTCTAAATAAAAAGAAACACAACTCAACTAATTAATTAGACGTTGTTTGCCATCGACGAGCACCATATCCTCCATCGTCTATCTAGTTTAATGTAAGTTCTTAATTCATTTTCTCTCTATTTTTGAGTGTTTCCCTCCGTTATTTTGATTTAGGGTTTTTTAAATTGGGAAAAAATTAGTCATATTGTGATTTAGGGTTTTTTAAATTCGAAAAAAAAAAATTACCGACCAGTACTAAAAATTCGAAATCTTAATGGTACACAAAAATAGTACCATTGCAACGGGCTCGAAAAAATAATAAATTTAGAATTTTGTTTCGCCTTAATCGGAGTCCGTATGAAAATTTACGAAGCATTTTATGAAACCGCTTTTATTTTACGCGGAAATGAAAAATTCAGATTATAAAACAATTATTTTACTTTTTTTTTACTCTAATTGAATATGAGAGTACTATCATATTATTAGTGGCTAGATTTATTTTGAACGTACTAATATACTTATATTTTCTTGTTAAATTTTTGTTGGATTTTGTTGAATTCGTTGCTTAGTTATTTAAAATGATTTGATAATTTGAAATATATTGATTTGTATGATAGTTTTTTTTGATGAATTATATCTACATTTTTTAATAATTAATTTTAGTTTTTTTTATGATGATGTTGATGGTGACGACGATGATGATGATGATGATGATGATGATGATGATGATAAGTCTTTGGCGATATAAATTGACGATGAAGATGTTGATGAGTCTTTGGTGTTATAGAATGACGATGAAGATGTGAGATTTGGATTGATGATTGACAATCAAGGTTGTAATTTCAATTATATAGTGTCGTAACTTTATTTTTGTAAGAGTGTAACTTCAGGTATATAGTGTGTAACTTCAGTTGTATATCATGTAACTTCAGTTTTGTAAGGATGTAACTTTAGTACTTTACGAGTGTAACTTTAGTACTTTAGGTGTGTAACTTTAATCTTTTACGAGTGTAACTTTAATTTTGTAAGGTCATTTTGTATATACAAATTTGAATATTAGTAATTTGAATATTAGTAATTTGAATGTTTGTATATCATGTAACTTCAGTTTTGTAAGGGTGTAACTTTAGTACTTTACGAGTGTAACTTTAGTACTTTAGGTGTGTAACTTTAATCTTTTACGAGTGTAACTTTAATTTTGTAAGGTCATTTTGTATATACAAATTTGAATATTAGTAATTTGAATGTTTGTAATTTTAGCACAAGTTTATGTAACTTTAGTACTTCATGAGTGTAACTTTAGTGCTTTATGAGTATAACTTTAATTTTTCACGAGTGTAACTTTAATCTTTTAAGGTAATTTTGTATATAAAATTTTGAATATATTAATTTGAATTTTTATAATTTTAGCACATGTTTATGTAACTTTATTGATTTACGAATGTAACTTTAGTGCTTTGGGAGTGTAACTTTTATCCTTGACGGGTGAAACTTTAGTCATTTAAGGTCATTTTGTGTATATAAAATTTGAATTTGTGTAACTTTAACACATGTTTATCTAATTTGAATTATTGAAGGTGTAACTTTAACAGGTGACGTGTATAACTTTAATAAAGTAAGTGTATAACTTTAGTCCGTCCCACCACTCTCACCTCTTATTCGGACTCCAATTAATTATATAAGTAAATTAATTAAGTAGGTTCAAGTACAAATAGTGTAACTTCAAGCGGGTATGTTTTTATTTTCAAGCAAATACGGTGTAACTTCCGAGTAATTAGCAGTACTCAAAATTTCGAAAATTCAACGGTATATGAAAATATTACCATTGCGTCGGGCTCGAAAAAATAATAAATTTAGGATTTTGTTTCGCCTTAATCGGAGTCCGGATGAAGATTTATGGAGTCTTTTACGAACCCGTTTTTATTTTACGCGGGTATGAAATTTCGTTTTTTAAATCTTATATTTTGATAAATGAAATATAAATGATAATATATTAATATAATAAATTAGTTGATAAGAAAGAGAAAGTAATTGATTAGAAAAATTGGTAATTGAAATTATGAGAGACAAAGCATTAATTGCATGTTGGGTGAATGTTTTTTTTTGTTTTAATCTCAATCATTCATCTTGTAAGATCAAATGGTAGAGAGGAGGACTTATGGACTCAACCAAATTTGTGGACTTATTAGAACTCTTCTCTCTCTCTCTCTCTATATATATATATATATATATATATATATATATATATATATATATATATATATATATATATATATATGCGAGTGTAAACTATGGGGATAAGCACAAATGGGACAAATCCTGAAACAGGCAAAAGAGCAATTTTCAGGGAATGCAATAAACTTGGGGATTTTTTATAAAAATAGTAAATGACCTTGAAAATTCATGAAACTTGGTGGTAATTTAGTTAAGAGGGTAAACTAAAACTGTGCCAATTCTCAGGATTTTACACACACTCCAAGTAATTTTAATAAATAGAAAACCAGACTGAAACAACTGAATTCTCAGACAGTTTCCTTAGAAGACTCTTGTGACTGTTTTGTGATGTTTTCTGGACACAAAGGAGGATATAATTATCAAATTTACTCTCAAGCAAGCACAGAGATTAAACTTAATAATTTAGGAGGATTAAGAATGAATTGTTCAAGCAAGCATTTAATCAATCCAAACTTAACTGACAATGCACTTAAAATAGCTCAAGCAAGCACAGACCTATTCTAAGTAGCACCACAGATCCTTAATCACCTTCTAAGCAAGCACAAGAAGATATTAAGTCTGACTTATAACTAAGACTCAGCAAAGTTAAAAGATTTTGCAATATTTTGAGAGAAATCTCAAGGTTTTTCATTAATCAAAGTCTGAGTACAACAGACTGAGAAAGGGTCCTTATATAGGCCTTTCTGTGCAATGTTCAGTACATGATAAACCCTAGACAACTCCATCTAAGGGCCAGGATTAAACTTAGGAAGCAAACAAGAGTAGTGGACTTATTTTACAACGGATACAAAGGAAATTAAGGCAAACTGAACAAGAACAAAAGAGCTGGCAGTTGATAGTGACATGTTGTCAGTTCTTTGAAATCTTTGGTCTGGTTGTTGTGGGTCAAATGGCTTTAGTGCAGGCATCTTATATGGCTCAAGGCTCTATAAAATGAGTCTTTGAATAGGCCAAGTTCTTCTTTGTTGAGAGTTTTCCCTTGTTTGGCCAAAAATGGCAACTTTACTTTATCCGATTTACCCCCGCAACTTATCTTTTCGCCCCGATTTTTGGTGTAATGCTTTAGGAATTTGGCCTGGCTCCTTAGGATTAATTTGTGACTAGTTGAACAAGGATTCAGCTGGCCAAGGTGGCTGCTGGTGGCTAGCCCGGCCGCCGCTCTTGTGGCTCGGTGAAGTTGGACCGGTAGTTGAGGTTGCTCGAGTGGTGTCACCGGCTTGAATTGTGCTGTCATAAAAAGGGTGTTGGCCTGGTTATCGCTCCGCCGCAACCCCCTTGTTGAACAGGGCTTGCCCTCAAGCCTGGATCCTCCTCTCCCTCAGAATCTTCATAGAATGGACTTAGATCACCCACATTGAATGTGCCATGAACCCCATATTCCCTCGGCAAGTCAATTTTATAAGCATTTGGACCAATTCTTTCCAAGACTTCAAATGGCCCATCTGCTCTAGGCATAAGCTTGTTCTTTCTTTTGGAGGGGAATCTTTCCTTCCTGAGGTGCAACCAAACCATATCTCCTGCCTCAAATTCCTTCTTTTTCCTAGGCTTCTTGGATTGTTTTTTATACAACTCGTTGGACCTTTCAATTTGCTTTCTCACAGTTTTTCATGCAACTTCAGTAGAGTTGTTCATTGTTCTCTTGGCATCGGGATGATCTCTTCCTTTGGGACAGAAGATAAGTCCAAGGGCATAAGTGGATTAACCCCATAGACTATCTCAAAAGGATGTAACCGTTGCGAGAGATGGTGCTCTGTTGAATGCAAATTCAGCTGCAGCTAGCTTTAAATCCCAATCCTTCAAGGTTTTGCTAACTAGGCACCTTAAAATTCTCCCCAAAGTTTTGTTAGTGACCTCAGTTTGCCCATCTGTCTGTGGGTGATGAGAGGTACTGAACAAAAGCTTTATCTTTAGCAGCTTCCATAGGGTTTTCCAAAAGCAGCTCATAAATTTTGTGTCCCTGTCAGATACAATTGTCATAGGAACCCCATGGAGTCTCACAATCTCCTTAAGGTATAGCTCAGCAACACTAGCAGCATCCTCAGTCTTCTTGCAGGCTATGAAGTGAGCCATCTTACTGAACCTATCCACAACCACCATGATTGAGTCTTTACCTCTCTGTGTCCTTGGTAATGCCACAATGAAATCAAGGCTCACACCTTCCCAAGGTTTATCAGGGACAGGCAGTGGGGTGTAGGGTCCTGCTTGGAAGGAACTCTTGCCTTTCTGACATGTTGAACACCTTCTAAGGACTGCCTGAACATCACCCATCATTCTAGGCCAATAAAATTGGTCTTGTAAGATATCTAGGGTTTTCTGAACACCAAAATGTCCCCCTAACCCTCCTGAATGGACTTCCCGATCGCAAATCCTGTAGGATCCCCTTGGCACACACAACCTATTACCATGAAACAAAAACCCTTCTTGTAGCATATATTTCTTACTCTGAGTTGAGCCTCCTTCTGTGAGAACAATCCACTCCTCAGAGAAGTCAGGGTCCTCCTTATACATCTCCTTCATGAATTCAAACCCAAGGACCTTATTACTAATGACAGTCAACAAAGAATGCCTCCTAGATAGGGCATCAGCTACCACATTCTGCTTCCCCTCTTTATATTTGCTTGAAAAGTTAAAGGCTTGCAGGAATTCTACCCACTTAGCATGCCTATGGCTCAGCTTGTGTTGGCCATTGATGTATTTCAGGGCCTCATGATCAGAATGCAACACAAATGGCTTAGGTTTCAAGTAGTGACTCCAATGTGTAAGAGCCCTTATGATTGCATAGAACTCTTTGTCATAAGTTGAATATTTCAGCTTGGCTCCATTCAACCTCTCACTGAAATAGGCCACTGGTCTCTGGCCTTGGATTAGGACAGCTCCTATTCCAACCCCACTGGCATCACACTCCACCTCAAATAGTTGCTCAAAGTCAGGCAGCTTGAGAATGGGAGTCTCACACATTAACTTTTTGATCTTCTCAAAGGACTGCTGAGCAGTTTCAGTCCATTGGAAGTCCCCTTTCTCATACACTCAGTAATTGGTGCAACAATTGAGCTGAAATTCTTAATGAACCTTCTGTAGAAAGATGCCAGGCCATGAAATCCCCTTACTTCTGTGATTGTTTGTGGGACTGGCCAAGTTTGCATAGCCTGAATCTTCTCCTGATCAACGGAAATCCCTCTTCCTGATATAATATATCCCAGAAATGCTACCTCATTGACCATGAAGGTACATTTCTCAAGCTTCCCATACAACTTCTGTTCCCTGAGTATTTTAAAAATCACTTCCAAATGTAACACATGTTCAGATTGACTCTGCGTAAATGAGTATGTCATCAAAGTATACTAAAGCAAACTTTTTCAAGGCAGGGCCTCAAGACTTGATCATGAGCCTCATGAAGGTGCTTGGAGCATTAGACAAGCCAAATGGCATGACAAGCCACTCATACAGGCCATGTTTGGTTTTGAAAGTGTCTTCCATTCATCACCTTCTCTTATTCTCACCGATGATACCCTTGCCTCGAGATCTATTTTTGAAAAGACCGAGCCCCACCGAGCTCATCCAACATGTCATCTAGCCTTGGAATAGGGAATCAGACTTGACTCGTGATGTTGTTTATAGCTCTGCTATCAGTACACATTCTCCAACTTCCATCTTTCTTGGGCACTAGTAAGGCAGGTACTGCACAGGGGCTCAATGATTCCCTTACAAATCCCTTTGTCATTAATTCTTCAATCTGATGTTGTAGCTCCTTAGTTGTTGTGGGATCACACCTGTAAGCTGGTCTATTGGGAAGCACAGAACCAGGTACAAGGTCTATGTGATGCTCAATGCCTCTCAGGGGTGGCAATCCACTAGGCAACTCAGCTGGAAAAACCTCCTTATACTTCTTAATTAGGGGTTGAACCTCTGCAGGTACATCTTTGTTCCATTCAGTGTTGGTCTCCCTTGATAGGAGAAACAACACAGGTTGCTCTTGCCTCAGCTCCTTGATCATAGCTGCCTCAGATAGAAATAGTACTCCATTAACCTCCTCAGGCATGTTAGGACTTCCATAACCCCTCTGGTTTGGTGGTAAGGGAGTCAGAGTGACTCTCTTTCCATTATGCTTGAAAACATAGACATTTTCCTTTCCCTGGTGAGTGGTATTCCTGTCAAACTCCCATGGTCTCCCTAGCAGTAGATGGCAGGCATCCATAGGAACCACATCACACAGCACTTCATCCTTGTATACCTTCCCAATTGAAAAAGGAACAATGCACTGCTTGTCAACTCTCACTTCAGATCCTTTGCTTAACCATCTCAGTTTGTATGGGTTGGGGTGCTCCTGAGTAGGCAAGCTCAGTTTGCTAACCATGATGGTGGAAGCTACATTGGTACAGCTACCCCCATCAATGATCAAATTACACACTCTCCCTTGGACAGTGCACCTACTCCTGAATATCATGGATCTCTGATCAGCTTCTAGGGGAGCTGGTTGAGAGTGCATAACCCTCCATAGGACCAAATTGTGCCCTGTGTCAGGGTGAGCCACAACTTGTCCTTGATCAGTTTCCCTCTCAGTTTCCATCCCTGTTGGAACCAGTGTCTCTTCTTCCTCATACTCAACTAGACCTTCCCTTTCCCATTCCTCAATCTCCATAGCTGTGAGAGCTCTGTTAGAAGGACAGTCCTTCTTAAAATGGCCAAAGCCCTGGCATTGGAAGCATTTGATCTTATCCCTGGATAAAGGTGGGTTGGTTCTGGGGTACATGGGTGCCTTCCCTTTGTCTACTGTTGGTTGGGTAGCTGGTTTAGGTACCTCAGTCATTTTGACACCAGTATAGGGTTTGAAAGTTGTTCTGGTGGGAAATTTGGGTGTTCAGCTTCACCTTCCCTAGCTTCTCAATTCTTAAGGCTAGGTTAACTGCCTCATCAAATGACCAGACTTGTTGCATTCTTACTTTGCCAGCTATCTTAGGGTCCAAACCCTCAATGAACCTAGCAATCTTTTGCTCAGGTTTTTCAGTGACCTCACATTGTAGGGTTAGTTGTTCAAAGCTCCTAAGGTAGGCCTCAACGATTAATCGCTCTTGTCTCAACTGAGTCGACTTAATAAAAATATCCCGAGTATAGTCTTTAGCTATGAATTTCTCCTTTAACTTCTTTTTTAACTTAAGCCAAGACCTAACTGGTTCCTTACCATCTCTAATCCTTTGGTGTTTCATATTCTCATACCAAAGAGATGCATAGCCCTTGAGTTTTAAAATAGCAACCTTAAAAGCTTTTCTGTCATCATAATTTTTAAACTCAAAGACTCTCTCAATAGATCTAAGCCAGTCTAACAAGTCCTCAGGATTTAAACTACCATGGAAATCAGGGATTTCTACCTTAACATCCTTATCTCTAGCCAAGTAGTTACCTTCTTCCATCATGGATTCTTCTGAATCTGAGTTGAGTTCCTCTTCATTCTGATGGTGTGGTTGGCCTCTTCCTGCTCCAAGAATACCTCTACCCCTGCCCCTTCCTCTGTAGGGTGGTGGTCTTCCTCTCTCTGGAGTGGGAATGTTTGCCATCACAGTGTTCACAGCTTCCAGGGTCACATTAACCAGGTTGGTTAACTGATCCATCTTTGCTTCCATTCCTGCTAACCTCTCCTCACTCATTGGGTTATTTTGTAGTTTTGATGTAGCTGGGAAAATGAACTGACCTCTCTCTCACTCAGGACTAACACAAGATAGGATTGTGTTATGGACCTAAGCTCTGATAACCAGAATTTGCAGTGTAAACTATGGGGATAAGCACAAATGGGACAAATCCTGAAACAGGCAAAAGAGCAATTTTCAGGGAATGCAATAAACTTGGGGATTTTTTATAAAAATAGTAAATGACCTTGAAAATTCATGAAACTTGGTGGTAATTTAGTTAAGAGGGTAAACTAAAACTGTGCCAATTCTCAGGATTTTACACACACTCCAAGTAATTTTAATAAATAGAAAACCAGACTGAAACAACAGAATTCTCAGACAGTTTCCTTAGAAGACTCTTGTGACTGTTTTGTGATGTTTTCTGGACACAAAGGAGGATATAATTATCAAATTTACTCTCAAGCAAGCACAGAGATTAAACTTAATAATTTAGGAGGATTAAGAATGAATTGTTCAAGCAAGCACAGAATCAATCCAAACTTAACCAGACAATGCACTTAAAATAGCTCAAGCAAGCACAGACCTATTCTAAGTAGCACCACAGATCCTTAATCACCTTCTAAGCAAGCACAAGAAGATATTAAGTCTGACTTATAACTAAGACTCAGCAAAGTTAAAAGATTTTGCAATATTTTGAGAGAAATCTCAAGGTTTTTCATTAATCAAAGTCTGAGTACAACAGACTGAGAAAGGGTCCTTATATAGGCCTTTCTGTGCAATGTTCAGTACATGATAAACCCTAGACAACTCCATCTAAGGGCCAGGATTAAACTTAGGAAGCAAACAAGAGTAGTGGACTTATTTTACAACGGATACAAAGGAAATTAAGGCAAACTGAACAAGAACAAAAGAGCTGCAGGTTGATAGTGACATGTTGTCAGTTTTGAAATCTTTGTATTTGGTTGTTGTGGGTCAAATGGCTTTAGTGCAGGCATCTTATATGGCTCAAGGCTCTATAAAATGAGTGCTGAATAGGCCAAGTTCTTCTTTGTTGAGAGTTTTCCCTTGTTTGGCCAAAAATGGCAACTTTACTTTATCTGATTTACCCCCCTGCAACTTATCTTTTCAGTCTGATTTTTGGTGTAATGCTTTAGGAATTTGGCCTGGCTCCTTAGGATTAATTTGTGACTAGTTGAACAAGGATTCAGCTGGCCAAGGTGGCTGCTGGTGGCTAGCCTGGCTGCTGCTCTTGTGGCCTGGTGAAGTTGGACTGGTAGTTGAGGTTGCCTGAGTGGTGTCACTGGCTTGAATTGTGCCTGTCATAAAAAGGGTGTTGGCCTGGTTATCAGCTCCTGCTGCAATATATATATAGTGTCAAGTTCAAATAAGTCCCTTATATCTTTTGAGTCCATAAGTCCCTCCCACAACCCTTGGATCATGCATGGTGGAAGGTTGAGATTGAAAGCAAAAAACACACTTAACACTAATTAATTCACTTCTCTCTCTAGTTTTAATAATACATTCACTAATTCATTATCATACACAATTAACACCATATTTTGTCTTATACTTCAAAGTTTATGAAAATTTTGTTAACATTTTTCCTGTTTCGGTTTTTTTCGTTTTTTTTTTCGAGACAAGTTTTCGACATTTTAGGATTTTACGAGTGTAATTCTAACAGCAAAAAGTGTAATTTTAAGGAATATTTTCGAGAATTTAGCGTTTTACAAGTTTTACTTCAATCTTTTCCGAGTGATTTTAACGAATAATATTTTGAATTTTTGTAATTTTATCACAAGTTATTGTAATTTAGCATTTTACGAGTGTTATTTTAATGACAAAAAGTGTTATTTTAGTGAATATTTTCGAGAATTTAGCGTTTTACAAGTTTAACTTCAATCTTTTCCGAGTGATTTTAACGAATAATATTTTGAATTTTTGTAATTTTATCACAAGTTATTGTAATTTAGCATTTTACGAGTGTTATTTTAATGACAAAAAGTGTTAAATTAGTCCAGGTAAGTGTAATTTCAGTCCAATGAGATTGTTATTTTTAGTCAAAGAGAATGTAATTTTAGTCCAGAAAAGTGTAATTTTAGTCCAGAAAAGTATAATTTCAGTCCACTGAGAATGTAATTTTAGTCCATTGAGAATGTAACATTAGTCTAATGAGAATATGAGAATATGACCAAGTCCATGAAGAGTGTAACATTAGTCCAATAGTAGTAAGTGTAATTCTAGCAGAAAAAGTGTAATTTTAGCCCAAAAAAGTGTTATTCTAGCAGAAAAAAGTATAATTTTAACAGAAAAAAGTGTAATTTTAGCGGAGAAAAGTGTAATTTTAACAGAAAAAAGTGTAATTCTAACAACAACAAAAAGAGTAATTTTAGCAGAAAAAGTGTTATTCTATCAGAAAAAAGTATAATTTTAACAGAAAAAAGTGTAATTTTAATGAAGAAAAGTGTAATTTTAACAGAAAAAAGTGTAATTCTAACAGAAAAAAGTGTAATTCTAACAACAAAAAGTATAATTTTAGCCGAAACAAGTGTTATTAGCAAAAAAAAAGTATAATTTTAAAAGAAAAAAGTGTAATTTTAATGAAGAAAAGTGTAATTTTAACAGAAAAAAGTGTAATTCTAACAGAAAAAAGTGTAATTCTAACAACAAAAAGTGTAATTTTAGCCGAAAAAAGTGTTATTCTACCAAAAAAAAGTGTAATTTTAATGGAGAAAAGTGTAATTTTAATAGAAAAAAAGTGTAATTCTAACAGAAAAAAGTGTAATTCTAACAACAAAAAGTGTAATTCTAACAACAAAAAGTGTAACTTTAGATCACTAGGTTTAACTTAAATCTAAAATTTAAAAAATAATGGAAAAAAAAACACAACACCCGGTCACCACCAATATTTATAGATCTAACATTAAAATAAAAGTACCTTTTAAAAAAACGAAATTTGTAAAGAAAATCTAAACTCTAAATTTTTAAAAATAATGAGAAACCAACAATCAAAACTAAAGCTTTTAAAAAAAAAAAAAAAAAAAAAAACAGGAAAACTTAAAAAGGAAAACACAAAACAAGAAAAGAAAAACAAGACACAACAAAAGTACAAAACTAAAACCATCGACACCATCAAAACTCTAAAAAAAAAAAAAAAAAAAACTATCTTAAACGCCAACAACCACCGCCATCTGACCCTATAACCACCCAAAACAAACGATACAAGCAGAGGACGACGACGAAGGAAGGTGAATGATTGTTGTGGTGTGCGTTAGGGTGAGGGAGTGGTGATGTTGGGGAGGTGGCGGATCTGGGGTGGGGGTGGGGGAGAGGTCGTGAGGAGGTTGGGGTGGGTGGGTGTGTGGTTGTTTCGGTGAGGGGTGAGGGTGTGGGTCGTAAGTGGTTGGTGTTTAATGCTCGTTCTTGGTGGTGGTTGCGGTATTGGGGGAAGCTGTTGGCGGGAGGTGGAGGAGGCTGTTGGCGGGAGGTGCGGTTCTGGGTTGGTGGCCGAGAAAAAGGAGGGTGGTTGAGGGCGCGGGAGTGAGATTGACGATGATGGTTGTTGGGTTGTCGTGATGGTCGGTAAGTGTAGGGGTGACGTGAGGCGGTGGTGGTGTTGTTGTTGATGTCGTAAGGTGTTGTTGTTGATGTCGTGAGGTGTTGTGGTGGTGTGTGGCGGTTTTTGCGACGGGAGTGGAGTAGGTGTGGAGTAGTTTCGGTGGTGGTGGTGGGTGTGGGTATGCGGTGGTGGTGGTGGGTTATTGGCGGTGGAAAGGGTAACAGCGGCAGCGGGGTGGGGATGTGGTGGTACCGGTGGGTTGGGTTGGAGAGAAAAGGGGGGGGGGGGGGGAATTTTTTGATTTTTTTGTCTTTGAATTTGTTTGATTTTTTAGAGAGGAGAGGTTTTTGAGAGATAAAAAATGAGTGAAATTATGAGATATGAGAGAGAAGTGGTGTTTGGAAAAGTATATACTCCCTCCTATTCTCAATAAATGTCCCATTTGCCATTTCCGTCTATTCACATAACTGTCCCATTTGCCTTTTTTGGACATGAATAATGACGTTTCTACCCTTTGCTTTTTTATTTATTTACAACCCATACCATCCCTAACCCAACCTATTAATATACTAACCCAAGCCCATTAATCACCCCTTCCCCTAATTAACCCAGCCCAATCCCTAATAGCTCCCGCCATATATACTAACCCAAACCCTAATCCTCTCATCCGTCTCTCTCTCATCCGCCTCACAAATCCCCTCCTTATCTCTCATCCGTCTCTCAAATCCTCTCATATTCTTCATCAAAAATGCTCACTGATCTGATTCTTCATCTAATTTGCATCTCCTTTTTGATCTTGATCAAAAAAACGACCTGATTCTTCATCAAATATGTGAACGGCTTTAATTTCTTCATCAAAATGATCTGATTCTTCATCAAATCCGCGAAATGTTTTAATTTCTTCATCAAATTTGCATGTCCTCTTTTAATCTTCATCAAAAAAACGGATGTGATTCACAAATTTATTTCTTCGCCTTTGATTAATTTCAAAAAAAATGGAAAAATCTAAACCTTTTTCTGGTTATATTGATCTTCGTAAAATGGAGAAGATCTATGAAGATTTCTATCTAAATGAGGGTGAGATGGGAATGGAAGATGAAGAAGTTGATGAAAGATCGTCTGATGTTGCTGCATGTCCCTCAATCGTGCCTGAAACAATCGTTGATGAAGGGATTGAGCAGTGGTTGGAAAAGCATGGATATCTAAAGCAAAGAATGCGGTTTATGGAAGAGTTTTGTAGAATCTGGCCTCAGTTTGGGGTTTTATTGGAATATGAGTATGAGGAGAAGGCGAAGGAACAATCAATTGATGTTGCATGTAAAAATGACGATCTTTCTAATTCAGATCTGGTATTAGATCCGGAGGTAGTACGAAAAAATGCAGTTCTTACTAGTTGGTTTATAAAGGAGCTTTCTAAGTATTGGCCTGGTTTTGATCCTACAGAGGAAGACGAACCGTTTTGAGGTTGATTTCTTTTACCCTGATCTGTTTTTTTTTTAATGGACTTGTGATGATAACTTTTTCGGCCGTATATACTCTGTTTCATCTTATTTTATCTACCCAGTGATCTAATGTTGAGGGTAGTTGGTTGGTTATCAATTTTGATGTTCGTATACAATGCCACCACCTTTTGTAGTGATGAGGCTGTGTATGTACATCAAAATTGAAGAGTTTTGTTTACAAAAGCTTATTGTACTCATTTGATCATTTCTGAAGTTCATATCCATATTAGTGTCACTGACTGAATATTACAAAAGAGTTGCAAAGTTCTACATTAAAACTGAATACAGTCAAAACATGTTCTTCAGTGTGACCTTCTTGATTGTTTGATTTGCTTGTTGCTTGCTTGATCTGCGCAAAAAATTGACTTTGATAACATATCTAGTCTTTGATAACTTCTAACAGTCCAAAATGATGCTTATTGTTGATGTTAAATTCTGCTTGTTCATTCCCCTGCACATAAATTTTCGAACCAACTACCAATGCTACCAACGGGGGGATTTTCCAACGTTGGGTCATTACTACTTTCACCTGCTTCAGTAATGGTGCCAACAGGTTCATAGTCCCCTGTTGGTTCATTACTGGTGCCACTGGTACTTGCTTGATTTTCTGCATTCTCTGTCAAACTGCTTAGTGAATGAACTAATTCACTTATTGTGCTTGGATCACCAACATTCTGTACATATTGTATGCATTCTTTCACTAAATCAATGTTAGCATCAAGATATTCAGGCAATAAACCTTCTGCTGCTAGTTTTGTCTTATGCATATGTGGAATTGGGTAGTCTATGCCACCTTTTTTTTTCATTACTTCTACCATACATGCTTGCAATGTTATCCATACATACTTCAGCTTTAGTGCATCTTGTTCTTCATATGCCTTGATTGTGTTCTTTGATTAACTCATCCAATTTGATTGCTTTTTTTTTTTTTTTTTGTTGGAGAGATTGTATTGACCTAAAAACCCCAAATCCAAGACATTCAAATCTGGTGAATTGGGTGTTTGATAGGCCAATTCAATCAGCCATCCATCCATCGATGTTCTTTGCCCTTTTAAAATCAACATCATCATTGCTAAAATGGGGACGGGCATTATCTTGTTGAATGATTATGCGTTTACTAACATTAGAAGGCCATTTAGCCTTTATAGCTGGCAACACACGATTTATTATCATGTCTTTTGTTACTTGCTTGTTTATAGACTCAATACACTTGGTTTCCATTGTTCCTGCTACTCTATTTTTTGAGTTTCGTTGTGCTGGTATTTCAACAACAAATGGCCATATTCCTATTTTGCCACCAAAAATTAATTCACCATTTGACCCATATAATGGTCTACCTACTGCACACATAAACATCACCTTTTCTATGAAACTCTTTGATTGTACACATCTATGTGGGTCAGTTTCACCTTTAGCCAAATAAAACCTTGTAGTAGGTTTAGTTTTAGAAAACCATTTCTCATCCATGTGAATAATGTTGCTTTGATCTTTGAAAACAATTCTTTTAGTGTGTTCATGATATACTAAATGTTGTAGACTGAAAATTAATCTAGCAAGTTTGTTTTTATCAGTCAAACCTGGTTTGAGTGCATTTGTGTGTGACCTGATTTGTTTTGACATCACCCATCTTGAAACGGTTGATTGGCTTACACCTAAGTGCGTGGCCAATGAGTGTTGTGTTGACCTATCCAGTAGATCAATTGATTTGAGCTTCTCCTCATCTAAAATTGCTCTTCCCTCCTTTTTGCTGCCTTTCTTTTTGCTGCTCACATTCACTGGTATGGATGATGCTCTCTGTTTTTGTGCCGCCATCCATAACCTTGTTATTGTTTTCCTGTCGACTGAAAACCTTGCTGCCACTTCATTGATAATACCATGTCTTGGTTTTCCATTTATGCTGTTATTCAATAGTGTTTCATTTATTTTTGATCTTTCTAAGTTGGTCAGATTCTTCATTGAATGTTGCTGAATTTTTTGTTTTATAGCTCTATCTTTTAAAGATGTTTTTTGGACTGAAGTTAGTAAATGAATTTTTTGTTTCACACCTGCTATTTATAGACAAAAGAACTTTGCACTCTTTTGAATTTTCGGTTTTGGCGCAAATATTTCACTCTTTGTATTTTGGCTCCATATTTCAATTTTGGTGCCAAATTTCAATGTTGGTGAGTTGGATATTTACATTTGGACTGACAATTTGAGTTTACTTGGCTTATGGAACAACTAAGACACGCCAATCAAGATGAAGTTAATCTGAAGTCCAATTTTCTCTTTCGATCTTTCAAGTTGGATCTGTAATTTTTTCCCGAGTTAATGTAATTTTATTTTAACTGTGCTGTAATTTTTTCCCGAGTTAATGTAATTTTATTTTAAGTGTGCTGTAATTTTATTTCAAGGTAATGTAATTTTATTATGTAATTTAATTAGAAAATAGAATGTGTAATAATTATAATGTCATTTTATTTGTAAGCGAAACTGTCTGTATATCGCAACCGTGTAATGAAAAAACAAAATTTCAGCAAAGTTTGGTTAGTTTTGGTGGGAAATCAGTTGGTGTGTAAAAAAGGAGGGAATCATTAGCATTTCATTATCAAATTACCCCTCTTAATTATAACACCCTCTCTCCTATAATCTTACCCCTACCTTTAACATTTCATTCTTTATCATTATTCCTTAATATTTGTGCCCTCCTCCAAATGGGACATTTATTGAGAATAGGAGGGAGTATATTAAATTAGTAGTTAATTAGGAAGAGTTAGTGATTAATTAGTATAGGTAGTGAGAGAGTGGGTTTAATGAGCTTTAATCCCCTCCTTTTTGCTTTCAATCTCAACCCTCCATCTTCCTCATCCAATGGCTCTAAAGGGAACTTATGGACTCACATGTAAGACATGGACTTTCTTGAACCTAATACTATATAGTATTGGGTTCATCTAAGTCCACCCACAAACCTTGAGTCCATAAGTCCTCATCCAAGCCCTTGGATGAGGAAGATGGGTGACTTAGATCAAACCTCCTAAATGAAGATTAATTAGCTAATCTAACTCTCTCTCTCTCTCTACTCTTTTTAATTAATCATTAACTCATCTCAATTAACCACTAATTAAATATATACACCTTTTCACTCACCCATTTCTCTCACATCTCACACAATTTCATTCCTCTCATCTCTCTAAAATCTAAATAAATCAAAAACCTCCAAAAATCACCCAAAAAAAACCCAATAAAATCACCCCAAATAATTCACCCTCTCTCCCACTAACCACCACCCCAACCCATCACACACCACCCCACCCAACACCCCACCCGCACACCCACCACACTATCCACCACCCACCACAATCGTCACCAACCATCCCGCCACCACCTTCCTCATTTCTTCCTTTTTTTTTTTCGGTCAGATCTGAAGTTTCTGATTTTGTTTTATTATTTTTTTATTATTTTTTTTTCCGAGTAAAGTTGTGTGTGGTGTTGTTGTGATGGTGGAGATGTGAGTCTTTTCTAACAACCGTCACCAACCACGCCGTCACCTTCCTTTTCGGTTTTTTTTCTTTCTTTCTTTCCGGTCAGATCTGAAATTTCTGTTTTTTTTTTTTGTTTTTTTTTTTGTTTTTCGAGTAAAGTTGTGTATGGTGTTATTGTGATGGTGGAGATGTGAGTCTTTTCAAAAAACAAATACTAAATGTGGTTTTTTTTTTAAAACAAGTATATTATTTACATTAACATATTTTAGATCTATTTTTTTTTAAAAGAAATTGTGATTTTTGTTTTAGATTTAGTTTTTGAAAAAAATTATAATTTGTTTAATTTTAGATCTAAAAAAAAGATCTCAATAAGTGGTTAAATTTTAGATCTTGTTTAATTTTGTGAGATCTTTTTATTAAAATTATATTTTTCTCTATTAAAATTACATTTTTCTCTATTAAAATTACACTTATTAAAGTTACACTTTTTTCCATTAAAATTACACTTTTATCCATTAAAATTACACTTTTTTTCTATTAAAATTATATTTTTTCTGTTAAAGTTACATTTATCTCTATTATTAAAGTTACACTTTCCTCCATTAAAATGACACTTTGCTTTATTAAAGTTACACTTTTTTCTTTTAAAGTTACATTATTTCCTATTAAAGTTACACTTTTTTCTGTTAAAATTACACTTTTGTTGCTTAAAATTACACTTTTTTCTGTTAAACTTACACTTTTGTCTGTTAAAATTACACTTTTGTTAGCTAAAATTACACTTTTTTCTGTTAAAATTACACTTTGTTAGCTAAAATTACACTTATCTCTACTAAGGTTACCCTCTCAATTACTAAAGTTTCACTCTCAATGGACTAAAGTTACATTTTCAATGGACTAAAGTTGCACAATTTGGACAATTTTGACTAACTAATGGAGTTATTAGTAATTTACACAAGACTAAAGTTACACAAATTTGGACTAAAATTACACAATTTGGACTAAAATTACACAATTTTGGACTGAAAATACAAAACTTGGACTATATTTGGACTAAAAATACACTATTTACGACTAAATTTGGACTAAAAATACACTATTTACAACTAAATTTGGACTAAAAAATACAAAATTTGGAATAAAAATACACTATTTACGACTATATATGGACTAAAAATACACTATTTACGACTAAATTCGGAGTAAAAATACACAGTTTGTACTAAAGTTACACAATTCATTTATTTTGAGTCATTGGGATTGTGCAATTTCAATCATTGTTCACTAAAGTGTAACTTTAGTAAATTAATAATGTGTATCTTTTATCATTTTATGAGTGTAATTTTAGTCCACAAAAGAGTAATTTTAGTACACAAAAGTGTAATTTTAGTCCAAGGAACTGTAATTTTAGTCCACAAATGTGTAATTTTTGTCCATACAAGTGTAATTTTTGTCCACGGAAGTGTTATTTTAGTCCATAAAAGTGATTTTTGTCCACAAAAGTTTAATTTTAGACAATAAAAGTGTAATCTTAGTCCATAAAAGTATAATTTTAGTCCACAAAAGTCCACAAAAGTGTAATTTTAGTCCACGGAAGTGTAAATTTAGTCTAAAAAAAGTGTAATTTTAACCGGAAAAAAGTGTAATTTTAACGGAAAAAAGTGTAATTTTAACGTTAAAAAGTGTAATTTTAACGTTAAAAAAAGTGTAATTTTAACAGAAAAAAGTGTAATTTTAACGGAAAAAAGTGTAATTTTAACAGGAAAAAAGTGTAATTTTAACAGGAAAAAAACTGTGATTTTAACCGAAAAAAGTGTAATTTTAACGGTAAAAAGTGATATCAACAAGAAAAAAGTAAAAAATGAGATTTAAAAAATCAAATCTGAAAAATGGTAAAACAAATCAAAGATCTAGTGAAAAAAAAAGTAAACAATGAGATTTCATAATTAATAGATTTAGTACTAAAATCAAACAAATATAAAAAAAAGACCAAAACATCAAAATTGAAAAAAAAAAAAACGCAAATGAAAAAAAAACGGGTCAATGAAAATAATACTTGATCTATTTTAGTAGATCTAAGATCAAAATAAAAGAAACTCACAAATTTGAAACAAGATTGTATAGCAAAACGATATTTGCGAAAAAAAAAACAAAAAAAAATAAAAACATCTAAACATTAATTTTTTTTTTTTTTTAAAAAAAAAGTCGTCGGCGGTGGTGGTGGGGATGGCGACGGTGGTGGTGTCAGGTGGGTGGTCGTAGGTGGGTGGTGAATGAGAAATAGATGAGTAAATGATTTATTTGGATTTTTTGGGTTTTTTATTTGTTTGGTTTTTGGGTTTTTTTTTTCTTGGGTTTTTTACTTTTTGGGGTTTTGAGAGAGAAGAGTAGTGAAATGTGTGAGATGAGAGAGAAGTGAGTGAGTGGAAAATATATATAGTGAATTAGTGTTTAATTATGCTGTTAGTGATTAATTAAAATGTGTAGGAGAGAGAGTGAAAAATTAGTGTTAATGGTGTTTTTTGGTTTCAATCTCCACCATCTATATTGGATGATCCAAGAACTATAGTGAAGACTTAGGGACTCAAAACACATGAGGGACTTATAAGAACTTTACTCTCTCTCTCTCTCTCTCTCTCTCTCTCTCTCTCTCTCTCTCTCTCTCTATATATATATATATATATATATATATACACTAATATAACTCTTCATCTTGATTGGATAAAATTTTCATAAGTTTGGTGATAGTTCTACAAATAACTTTATCATCTTCATCGGATAGAATTTGCATAACTTTAATTTATAATTTAAAATTTTATTAGGTAGTTAAAAAAGTAAAGTAAGACAATTTACAAAGTATTAATTTATGCCAATATCAAATTCCTGTGGTATTAGGTACTAATACACAAAGCAATTTTTACCGAGAGAAATAATGGGATGACATAAGGAATTGTAAAGCAACTAATAGTATTATTTTTACATATAAAAAGATGACCAGTGATCTTGTTATACTTACCAATTTAGTTTAGAGATGTTAAATAGTTAAACAGGGGTAAAATGGTCATAAGGAAAAAAATATGATTGAAATTTTCGTTTTGTGAAAAAAAAAAGCCAGTACTCTATATACGTTGTATTACTAACCATGCCAAACATGGTTAGCAACAAGATTAAACAAACAATATAAGATGAAATGAAAAATATGTAAACAATTGAAATAGAGTGAAATTAAGATAAGAAATATACCAACTTAAATTAAAGGAACAAACTTGGATTCAAAAATGGAGGATGAGTGTCTTTTTGTCTTCTAAAAGTACAGCCCAAAACTAATTGTAAACTAATAAGAGGAGAGAAATTCGAATAAATTAGAGAAGAATTAAATTAAGAACAAAGAAAGATTACAAATTTAATTAATGAGAAATTGAGAGGAAAAATAAGATGGGTTTTATATCCTCTAAATTATACTACTCTACTGTTTTCTATTACTCAAATGAAGCTGCGCCTAAAACTATTGTCTACCCTGTTGTATTGTTGTGTACACTGCCTTTGATATCCCCTCAATACAAAACATCAAATTACAAAACTACCCTCACTTAAACTCGATGAAAGAAATGAATTGTCAGGGGCTCAATAGTCTTTTCTGTCTTCCTTCTCATCCCTCTCAAAACTCAGCCAAGTGAATGTGTAAATCCAAAACTCGATTCACACAGAAAACACCGTGGATTATGAATATCACTGAGACAAATCAATGGGTGGCAGAAGAAGCTCGGTGCTCTGGTGGCTGTCGAAGTGGTGGACTTGGGTTTTGCTGCCACTTCGGTTGAATTTGTCGACCTTGGTGGTCAGATTGGTTGCAGGTCCCGGTTCAATCGCTCGGAATCGATGATGAATGATGGAGTGGTGGTCTTTGGCGGTCGAATCTGGCGGTTTGATGGAGATGAATCGAGACATGGTGGTTGTAGAACGGAGCACGGGAGAAATGGAGGTCAGGCGACAATGGTTCAAATTTATGGCGGTCGTACGGTGGCGGTCGCTGCGATTGTTGTTGCGGTGGCGAGAAGAGGGCGAATCGGTGGAGGAGCTGCTGGTGGTGGTTGTCGAATTAAACGGAGGTCTTCAATTGAAGGAGCAGCGGCGAATCGAGTTGATGTGGACCCGTTTTTATCCGATGTTGGTGAAGTGAACCGGGTTTTAATTCGAGTTCGGAATTAAGATGGAGAATTGAATTGGGTGGTTGTTGTGGTCGGGTAGTGGTGTTGATGAACGATGGTGATGGTGTATATATATATATATATATATATATATATATATATATATATATATATATATATATATATATATATATATATATATAATTCTTTGGAGATTTAGCTTAGGTAGGATTCAAAAATAAAACTCAATCTTTTTTGTAATTTATTATATCTCTTATTTTATTAGCTCAAAAATAATTATCTTCAGCTGATTTTATTATTAAAAATAAAAATCTTGTTTTAAAATAGTTGGAGTCTCTAGAATTGTCTAAAAAAAGCCTCTTTTATATATTATATATACTAGATTTAATGCCCGTGCGATGCACGGGCCACTTGTACAATTGTGTTTTATAAATAGTAGTTGAATAATAACTTGATACATACACAAAGACATTCCAATCCTTAGTATATGGTATGTACTCTATGTTTTGAAGTAACTATTTGCTTGGAGTTGAGATTATATGTTCCGCTTTTATATCCCATCTTCTGTCTTATTGCTTTTATCTTGTGACATCATCATTCATATAATAAAATTAATAGCAATTTGTCTTTAAGTTAATGATGTGTCACAAAAAGAGTATAGTGGGATACGAAATGAGACACAAAATGGGATAGAGTCTCTACTCTCATTTGCTTGTAATATATGATTAATATAGTCTATAGGTAAATTATAGTAGTATAGGTACTGAGCAAATATCATAGTCTTTTTTATTTCACAGATGAAGCAGTTGGTAAGCTAATAGTCTATGAGTAACATGAAGTAGTTGACCGGTAAGCTATTAAGGCTCTGTTTGGTAAGACATTTCAGGTATCTGATTTGGTCAAAATAGCTTATTTGATCGAAATTTTAGATACCTTATTTTTATAAAAGGGTTTGATAAGCAGCTTAATTAACATTAGGGATTATTCCTTAATATGAATAAGAAGGTAAGAAGTTTATTCTTTAATAAATTCTTACGTACACCCGGTGCACCACGTGACCGTACACCCTAGTCAATAAAAATATTAGAATTACCCACACTGTCCATAAATAATAAAGCAAAATCTTAGTGAAATATAATTAAAGGTTTACTAGTTTTAAACCCGTGCAAAATTGCACGGGTATGTATTTGGGCCGGTATTAATGTTTTTGGATGCATTTTTTTTTTTTTTTGCATTTCTATTGTACTTATCTAGTTGGTCTAAATCAGTGATCTACATAATTAATGTTAAAACTTGTTAAAAATACTTGTTCAAATGAAATGATTTAATAGGAAATAACAAATGATATTTTTTTTAAAAATATATCGTACTATCTAGTTTTTAAAAATTATGCATGTAGTTTATTCGCATTATATGTAATTCAATTCCGTAATTAAATGTAATTCCTTCTCGTAATTATGTAATTTTATCATTATTTTTTTTTTTTTAAATTATGTAATTCATTTATTTGTAATTAGTTTCATTTATTCCGATTTGTAATTCATTCCGCTTATATGCCATTAATTTCATTTATTCGAAATGTATAAAATTATTTCATAGAATTATTTCATAGTATTTGTTCTAAGACGGAATTTGTCGCATGTTTGTATAACCGGAATTCTGATAAAATAAATACATTGCATACTAACGGGTCCCACCATAACATGTATTTCCAAAAAAAAGGCTGAATTAATGACGTGGCACGCCCTGGATTAAGTATTGTCTTCTGAATTAATAAAGATAAGATCATTGGCTAGGGTGTACGATAATCTTGTACACCGGGTGTACCCAAGAATTTTTCTAATTTTTATTCACCAACTTATTTACGATCAAAGTTCGAAAACTTTGACCTCCCCGAAAAGAAAAGGAAAACATTATTTGAATAATCCTTTTCGAAAAAAAGAGAACATTATGATGAATAAAAGAGAGTATCTTGCTTATCTGTAATGAGCAAATCTCTCATATAGAGGCTAAATGCTAAAGAAATAGAAAGATCAAAGATAAATCAAGTTGTGATATTGCATGGATGAGCGAGCACCTTGGCGTTTGGATTTTGTTTCCCGTTAAAATATTTCTTCGTATTATTATTTCTACTATGAAATTAAAACCTACCTAGAGTTGGAGAAAGAATTTGAGTGCATGAGCAATTGACATAGATTACACGATTTACACCACAGCTAGACGTATATATTTCATGTCCATTACATTCACTACTACAAATCCAGACAACTACAACGCCCCTTTAACAACGCTTATTCATGAAAATCACCATAAGACATTATAGAACGGATGACGAGAATTTTACTAAAATTAATTACAACGGTTATGGTTCGATAACCGTTGTTATAGGTTTTAACAACAGGTCAAACATGCACAACCGTTGTTAATAATTTGGCGCAAAATTGGCGAAAAGTTAGTGAAAAGTAATTACAACGGTTATTTATAAACCCGTTGTTAATACCTTTTAACAACGATTTACTATGGACCCGTTGTTAATATATATATTCTGTAATGACAACGGGTTTTTGTTTAACAACCGTTGTTAATACTTTCCATACTATAAACCACACAAACACAGATCAGCTACAGTCACAAAACACAAACCTAACACAAACACAAACCTAACACAAACACAAACACAAACACACACACAAACACACACTTTCTCATCGTCTCTTTCTCTCTTTCTCATCGTCGCTTTATCATCTCGCCGTCACTATTGGTTTCATCGTCTCTTACTTTCTCTAATTATCAGGTAAATATGCATGGTTTAATTTTGGTTTTGTCATATCAGTCATTATTTTCTTTCTCTAATTATTTCATTTGCATGTGTTTTTATCGATCATTATGTTCTTTCTCTAAGTATTATTCGCTTAATTAGTTTTGTCACTGTTGTTTTTTTGCGTTTATTAGCTTGTAAAACAAATTAAATAAAATAAAACAAGGAAGAAGCAAGATGATAGAGAGGAATGCATGATAAACTTAATTAATATATATATATATATATATATATATATATATATATATATATATATATATATATATACATATATATATATAAATACAATGTATTTATATATATATATGTATATATATATATATATAAATACATAAATTAAAAAACGAATTACATTGATAAAAATGCAATTCTTAGATATGCATAGAGAGTCTTATTCTCTTCTATGATATCTATCCTCTCCTCCTTAGCTATTTGGAGGTTTCGTTCAGCAGTTGCTATATCGTCATATAGCTGCAACAACTGCTGCTCTGTCAAGCCATTTTTTTTGGCGTCCTTGAGTGCGGATCGAGCTTCCACAAGGTAGCTCCTGAACCTGTCCTCGATGTCGAGCAACCGGCGGATGAAACTCTTGTTGTGCTCGGTCATAGTAACAGTCTTACGAATGGTATCATTCATTGTTGATGAAGTTTGGAGTTTGTTTGAAAGATTTAGGGTTTGGAGTTTGTTTTAGCAGTAAGGGTTTGGAGATAGTGAGATAATGGAATGGTTGTTGAGATAATGCATGTATTTATATTAAGTAATGTGTCGTTTGGGTTGTTTTTTAATTAATATATGTTTAGGAAGTTGTGCCATCATATCTGCTTCAAATCTTATAACCCTTCTCATTCCATATATTGTCCATTCATATGCAGGAATTGGCAGTAATAATGCATGTGCATCGGAATTATAACGGGCCGTAATTATGCATGCATCTAGTAATATTTTTTTTTTTAAAATAAACAACAACGGTTATTTAAAAAAACCCGTTGTCTTTAGTTATAACAACGGTTTTTTCTACTGTAACCGTTGTTATAACTTTCCCAACAAAATTTAGTCACACTTTCCACAACGATTTTTTCTACTTTAAACCGTTGTTAATAGTTTTCACAACGGGTTTCTTAGAAAAATCAATCGTTATTAAAACCTTTAACAACGGACGCTTTAACAACGTCCGCTTTTTTATATAACAACGGTTTTTAACCGTTGTTATAGCCTGTATCTGTAGCAGTGATTGTTATTTGAGGAGTGGTCAAATTCTAATAATTCCATGAAATATTATATCAAGCTTACGAGCACAATTACAGTAAAGGGCACGCACTAAGGTTTTTTACAATTATTTTACAGCTCATCTTTTATTTTGTAACCAAAAAAGGATTATTTATCCAAATTATCTTGTGGGATAGAAAAACCGTAAATAATTAAGGACTTTATAAATAATACATATCTCTGTCTTAAACAATTAAACTGGTCAAATAGATGAACGGGACGAAAAGCAAAACGCCCAATGAATGATAAACTCTTGTCCCGACCAAATATATGGGATAATATACTACTCCATAATATTTAATCCATATTATGCTTAAAATCGATAATCATTGTTAAGGGAGACAACCTGTATAATGAAAAATCAAAGAAATTGTCATTTACATTATCATCATCAGCAAACTTGATTGACATAGCATAATACAATTTTGTCATCCATTACTACTCTTCTTCATAAACATGATAACACTTATGAAAGTAAATCATAAATAAAGATTTTCTTAAAAAGTGGATATAATTACCGACTTACCTACACTAATAGGGTAATAACACAGAGTACAAACTACTAATCTTATTGTTGATGTTGCATTGATTCAATACCGTTGTTCAAATTACTATCCTTCGTTGTTTCCTGAAAAATATATTCGGTGCGACAAATATTAACATAATACATAGCAAGCAAAATTAGAGAGCCGTGCTCAATTTTTGGGGAGGGGGAACATTTAATGGTTCAGAAGAATTCATGGCATGAGTTTATATACACAATTATATCCTAATTCCAACCAATTACGCTTACATACATAATTAATAATATAATAATACAATTTCCCTCAAAAAAAAAATAATATAATAATACAATGATACTGTTAATGAATGATTTTTTTTCCATTTTAATTCTAATACGGAACAAACACTGATTATTTTACTATTATATTCTTATAAATTTACGTTAAAACTATATTTTTAAATTATCAACTTTTTCGATTGGCTGTTAGAATTTCACAAAGTTTGGAGACTTTCTCGTTGCTCGAAAAAAGCTTCCTTTAGATTTAATGCACGGGCCTATTTGTAATTGCTCTGTTAAGTGTTTTCATGGTCGCAACTATATACTACTTTGCTTGTATTGATATACGTATATGTATAAATGTATAGTGTAACTGTTTATTATAAACACGAGAATTTACTTTTGTCTCATCTATCTTTTCTACTTGTTCCATCCTAAGCTTAAGACGAAGATATACCCATCTAAAATAAGAATTTCTGTTAAAAATAATGAAGTAACGTTCCTTATTTGCAAGTCATCATCTCTACCCAAAGTTTATTGCATGTTACACTCTTACTAATTATACATCCCTAAATTAGGAGAGACGGTTTCTTATAAGTTATTAAGATATGACTCTTTCGTAATTGAAACTTTCATTACATTAAAATAATACATTCTCGGAGTTTGAGATAATCAATAACTTTAAGAATTCTCAGAGTTTCAGATAATGAATAGATTTCGAGCGATTAAAATAATTCGATTGTTTTAGCGTTTAGAATGATTATTAAATTTAAAACGTTATCGATTATCTGGAACTCTGAGATTGATTATTCTTGTGACGTGCTACTTGTTGAATCTTTTGGGATATTTTTAATTAGATTAAAATTGATTTTTACCATTTTTAATGAGAATATGTTGTTAATTTTACTATATAGGCATATTCCTAGGAGCACACGTTAAAAAACTCAACTAAAATTTTAAAGGAATTTTATAAACAAATGTGTCCATAATCATTTTTATTCCAACCTACTCTAAAGTCTAAATTATTCATCTAACTCCTCTATTCCTCCCACATCAAAACGCATAAATGAATCTTCATTTCATCAAAACCTGATCTACCCAACAAATGAATCCAAAATTAATTCCCCATAGCTTATTGGTTTATGACTTCATGATTAGCATCGTTAATTACCGATCATACTTCTACACTTTCCTTCAATCTCAGCCGCCCAACCGGGTTCTAACATCGGGATTGATGCGATTAAAGTCGAAGGCTCGTTTCGTTTGCTTATTGTCATGCATTGGATCCGTCTAAAGGAGTAGTTATTCCAAGGCCTTCAAGATACAAATTTCTTTTGAGTCAATAAAAGGGTATTAATGCCTCATTTAGTTGGGTGTTTATTACCATTCATTTGTAGTTTTAATTCTGCATTTAGAGGCCTTAATTTGTCCAAGATTAATGGTCTTAATTAGCTATTAAGTCTATCATTAGTTGTCTTTTGGAGTGGTCCAAAGACGTTGGTCTTTAGAGGCTATTTATAGTCTTTGTTGTTGGCAATTTTATTCATTCAGAAGTTTTATCAATCAAGTTAAGAATTTCAAACAAAACCATTGTTTTTATTTGAGTATTTTCAAGTAAAACATAGAAGTTGTGTCTACAATTTCGAAAGGTTGATCTCAAGCGTCGTCTTGTGAAAAACCCGATTAACTCTATCGGTGTAGAGCGTTAATCTCTTTGTTAGACTATCGGTGTAGTTTAACATTGTCTATCCCCATTGTTATTGTTATAGGTCTAACAATAGCAAATATCCCATTGGTTCGATTTATTTACATAAATCGAAACAAATATCCTTACAAATCAGATCGGGTCGTACCTAGTACGTTCGGATCTTGTTTGTTCTTTCTTTGTTTCCGCTGCACTCATACGAGTTTTATCCTCTCGAGTAAAATTCGTATCAGGGATGCTCCGCCGTATATCATGTAACATCGAGTAAACTTTTGCTTTGGTCGCAGAGCTCTGGGCTGAGGTAAATCAATTGCCAACTTAATTTCATTACGATAGTTACACATCTAGATATATACCTAATTAAATATATTATGTTGAACTCTCGAATTAAAGTTAATTATAATTTGAATAAATATAAAAGGTAAACAAATGACTTAACCGAAAAAGTGTTGTCTTTAAAACGAATGACGCTGCTATTTAGTTTTCGTAAACTTGAAACTTTAATTCATACTCCGTTGTTTAGTCAGGTACACAATCGTCTCAAAAAGCAACTGTTATAGCTTGTTTTATCCATGAGATATAATTTATATTTGAAAAAACTTCTTTACGGACTATCTTCCTCTTGTGAATCATGTACTCTTTCATCATCCAGGAGATAGAATGCAGATTTGAAAAAACTTTTAATGTTCCTCGTATGACTCTCGTACTCCTGGACGGAATCGTCGATGTAAAACTTTAGTCATCACTATCCTTGGATAATTGTAAACTGGTCCGCAGACTTAGTCGAGGCGGTGCAGGCCTCGTCCCAACTTCTGTATAGTTGGCCATATGATTGTTTATCAAGTCATCGGTGTTATTTAAAGGTTTAAGTATTGCTCTTTCTTTTAAATAATCCACATCTTTATGGCTGTTTTCAAATTCTGGGCATATTTTACCAATGTATTATTCTGGTATCTCAATCTATGTTTTTTCAGTGTCATTCTCATCGTTCTGATCTTGCCTTGGCTTCAGGTGCTCCATCTCCCATAGAGAACCAATCATTGAATGCTCGGCTTCTTTCTCGCTTATCTGGGTCATTGTCACGATCTGAAATTCTCGTGCTTCTCTGAAGCGTGTATACCGTGCATTCGGTCTATATGTATGATCTACTTAGATGCTTGTCAGATGTCCGCCAATTAGTAAAATTGTTTCCCCCCCAAAGAACATAGATTTTGCTAGTGGGTCTTTAAATGCAATTATGTCTCGCATTGTACGATCGAGTGTTTCTATAGCAAATATGTGGTCCATTGGTGCCGTGGCTTGTCCTTTCTCCTGCCAGTAGCAAGGTGTGCCATTGTTGCAATTAATTTTGAGGAAGATTCGTATGAAATATGGAGTAGAATGGTGTGGGGGAAACCAAGGTACAAAGACCTGTATTTATAGTCTATGTAATCCTAACCGAAGTTGACTCATATTATTTATTATTCTAAGGTGATTGCAGAAGATGTATTTCTAGAGAAGACTACAACATCTGGAAGATTCTATTGCCTTGGATAAAGGAGGGGAAGGAGTGTTGGAGTGTAACACTTCACAATTGATATATTATACGTGTATATGCATATGATTAGGACTTCAGATTTCATATACGATTACGATTTAGTAGTTTAGGCCTGTGGGAACTCTATTGTGATACACGGATTTTTTTTATTATTTGATTGTTTTAGTTATTTAGCATTTTTTATTTTATTGAAGTGTTTTACAAATATTAGAGACTTTAATATCGCTCGAAAAAAGCTTCCTTTATTAATATAGATAGATAGATAGATAAATATATATATCGAAGCTGATTTCATTATTAAAAATAAAAATCGTGTTTTAAAATAGTTGGAGTCTCTATAATTGCCTGAAAAAAGCCTCTTTTATATATATACTAGACTAGATTTAATGCCCGTGCGATGCACGGGCCACGTGTAATATTCTGTCTTATAAATCACCAATAACTATTACAAATTTCAAGTCATGCCAATAAAGAGGCTCGAACTCCATCACCAAATTAACTAAATACTCACCCTACTACTCGTACATTTCTAATTCGCCAACGAAATTAATACGTAGTTAATATGAGGTAATAGTACACATAATTTTTCATTCAATCATAGGCCATACCCAATTCATCCTTCCTTTATTGGACCCATTAAAACTTTGGAGAGACGGTCTTTTAATAAGTTATTGAGAGACCAGTTTTTGTACTCTTTTATTTGTATTTCGTGACCCTTTTGTTGTTGATCGTGACATAGTAATTTCGTACCTATTTACATAATAAATGTATCCATTTTATCTTTAATCAGGACTTGTACCTATTTAATTACCGGATTTGTACCTATTTAATTACATTTAGTACCACTTTTTCTTAAAATTTTAAAATAGTCTCTCTCAAGAAACTTATGAAAGAAGCGTCTTTCAGGAGACCTACTCGGTGGACCTAACATGAATGAGTAGTATGTTCAATAGAATTCCATTGTAAATAAATTTCTAGAGGTGGTAGGCATGAAGTAGATGTGGTAACCCAACTTATAAATATTGTTTAGTTTATAAATCGCATACATTTCTATTCAACACCACCATATCTCCAACCATGAATATTCTCTACCATTGACGTAAAAATATTTGTTTTGATAGTCATTAGTCATTAGCACCACCATAACCATGAATTCCTTCCATTAGTAATTAACACCAATATTACAACAAAATTGAACAACCTATATATCATAGTTTTGATATATTTTATCGGAGTATATTTAAAGACTTATACTTTTTGGTGTCTACACAGCAAACCGACAAATTCGACAACGAAAGCGAAATGATATTTTGAAACTTAAAGAACCCGATTTTGATCATCTTGAATTGGCAGGCATTCGAAGCTAAGCTCTATATATTCGTGGAATAACGATGGAGATAATTTAGTGGTGAACATACATCTATCTAATAAACAAAATAAAATCAATAAACGTGAAACTAATTTTTTTGAGGTAAGAAGTAGTATGTTAATCTTTATATATGAGTATAGAATCTGATCTTGAATAAATCACCCCACAAAAACTAAAAGTCAATAAGTTGACTCTACCATCATGCAATGTACGCGATAAATCAATCTAAACACACGAGAAAGTAACGTTAACGCACTTCGTCGAAGATTAATATTAGTTCAAAGAAATAATGCTAGTAGGTGACAAATCAATCGAACAAATAGATATTGGCAAAATAAAACATGCAAGTATATGATAATATAATCTGTAAAAAAAGAAGAGGTGATAGACCTCTTATATGCTTGTGACTTGCGATCCTGCGTTGACATTGTCGCGGTTTCATCCTAGTCAAACTCTAATATCAATACAATATTCTTGTATTTGTTTACTTCTTCCGGTTATTTTCTTGTGTATGTACCAAATATTGTTACGGATTCATAGTCAAAATATATGCAACCATAGTATAACACAAATTTTTAAGAGACGGTCTCTCATTAATATTAGTAAGAGTATAATCTATTTTTAGATAAGAACAAAGTATATAATTTTTGTTGATTTGAATGTCTTGAATTCTGTCAACAATAAAATTTATCTTTATTTCTTTAAAAAAAAAACAATACACTCCAATATAAAATCCAAACTTTATTTGTTTTTCATAGTTATGAAGAGTATTTTAATCAAAGTTAAGCAAAAGTACAGAAATAGTTTCGTTTATAAGAATTAGATGAGCTTAGTAGCGGAGTTAAAATTTATGCTTACAATTAACGGAATAAGGTAAATCGAGAAAAAGGTTCAAAATTTCAACTTAAAATCTCGAATTTTTCTCACTCTAATGGGAGCAAGTGCCCTTGTTAACGCTTCTTTCTCCACCTCTTCATGCTCTAAAAATCAGAAATAATTGCATCAAAAATCGATATACGACAAAACACTATTTATTTTTTTTCAAAAGTAAAATATATTCATTAATATAAGAGTTATACAACATGACTAAGAATCAAAACTAACCAAATCAAAATCTAACAAATACAAACCAAATCAAAATCTGAGATAATAATAGAAAATCCAACCTTAATGACGACGTAACTTTCTTTTAGCATCATCATAAGAACCTGTAATCAAACAACAAATTATGAGAATACTCATTACGTAAAGTATAATATAACATGCAGTGTACATTAATACAATAGCTATGAATAAAACTATAATGAACATATAATATTGCCTAACTAAATACGGAATAACAAATAACGATATGACGGAGTAACAAATAACAATATGCCATAATGTAAGGTATATATAATGAGAGGATTATAATAGCAGTGGAATAGAAGTTGGAGTTTTTGTTCAATTGTACGTCTAACATACTAATAAAACTATTTGAATCTATATCTTTTGTTAAATTTTATATTTATTTTAAATTTTAGAAGTTCAAAAAAGCTGGAGACTCTGTAATCACTCGGAAAAAGCTTCCTTTATTAATATAGATAGATATATATATACTTCGTACTAGATTTAATCCCCGTGCGACGCACAAGCCTAGAATAATGTTGTTTCATATAATTCTCCTAGTCATGGCTTGCAATAGGTCATACGATACACACTTGAATGGTAAAAAGCCTTGTTTAGTACTGGTGATCTAATTTTAACTTACCTAAATTGATTTTAATAGTACCAATGAAATTTAACACTTGAGTAAATTGAATTTAAGTCCAACAAAACATGCTTTATAACACTAAGGTCCTGTTTTTTCCGTTGTACTAAACTAAGGTCATACATCAAATAAATGATACTCTTATTCAAACTAAGTTAACATATAATCATGTCCTCTTTATGAAGTAGTATGGCAATAGCAAGTACTCCTAATTCTACTGCTAGAATTGTACACGACAACAATAATATGAATATTAGGCAACAAACAGAATAGTACACTCCAAATTAAGTTTACACAAATTTTCATTTAAGACGGATATATAACAGATAAATCTGTCGTAATAAAGTGTTACGGAGAAAAGACATGGCAACGCGAAAAATTCCGAAGAAAAGACAAATTCTTGTTTAAAGCAGAGGTATATGTCTTAAGTTTAAGACGGGTCAAAAAATATGAATAAGACAAAAATAGAATGCAAATATTGGAATAACAAATCTCTTATTACGATATTGGTTACGATACTGCTCGTTGATGGGTACATTCAACTCGTCTACTAATTCCACGATGATTTTTAGTTTTGTAATATAATCTATGACATAAATTCATGCAAACAAACATATTAAATACATCATTCAAAATTGTGTCATGCTATACAATCAACGTTAATAAGATCAGTTTCTAATTTAAATCCAATTTTAAACAGAAATTATCTACTATCTATTACTAAATTACTAGATTTCATGCCCGTGCGTTGCACGGTTACTAAATTGTTTTCTACTTTTAGTTGATCAGGTGAAATGGGTATTATAAAAGTTTATATTGGCTTTAAAAATAAATGTAATTGTTTTTGTGAGAAATTTAATTTAATAAAATCAGTTAGTCATACCACATATAAATTAGGTTTTGTCTTCTAAAAAATATGGCTAAAAGATATTGATAATATATACTTCCTCCATCTCAATCGTTTGTATACCTTTAATTAAAATACCCCTCACAAAGAATAAAAAAGGTAAATAAATAAATGAGACGGAGTGAGTACTCTGTACTACAAAAATAGGGTAAATACATATTTGCTATAGTCAAATTCTTGTTAATAGCTTTTGATAATTGTAAAGTTCTTACTCCATTATATGTTAATCAAACTCACAAACTTACAGGAGTAACATTGACGTGACAAAAAGTAATGCATACATACACCTGTAATATTTTACTCCGTACATCACAATAAGAAACATAAGCCCCTATAATTTAATGTCTGTCGTTTCTCTAATCACAAAAGCATACTCGTATACAATTCAATAATCCAACAAAAGAAGGCCGATAACTGGGAAAAATCTTATTAAATTTTAATGAAGAAAACACTTTGTCACGGAACGGACGGAGTACCTCTTTGAATATAAGTGGCGTTTAAAGAAAGCATACTCCGTATGTTTTGCTGAAATTGATCTTTACTTAATTTACTACTAAAAAAAGACATGTGTTTTGATATTACCCTAATTTTCATATGAGAGACTGAGAGTAATGATAATGTGAGATGTAATGCTAATGCGAGACCTTTTATATGAATATATGATGGATAATTACTATTTTATTCCTTATTTTTCATTTTTATTCTTATTCGATCAATTTGTTGTCGTTCGTTAATTAACGGATGCTATTATTCTTGTAGTGATCAAAATTGGGCTATATAAAGTGATGCAAAATGAGATGGTTTAAATCATTCTGTGCTTATTATTTATATAGCTTTATAAATTATTTAAGTAGACTCCTATTGAAATTGAAACTATATGGTTCACTGCATTTAGAAGTTGCCTCACATTGAAATTTGCTAATCCTAACGTCTTGGATTCCAGTTTACTTATCTTATTTCTCATGCACATCTTAAATTCCGGTAGATATTGGTACGTGGTAGCAATTTTAAGAATAGTAGGAGTATAATTGTTTATCTATTATTTTCATTTTATAAAAAATTATAAATAAATTACTTGTTTTTACGATGATAAAAATCATCAAATACCAACATCAATGTCAAAATAAAATAGTCGATTAACAACCTCTTCATGTACAAACTAATGAAATTAATAATAAACCACAAATAAAACCACTAATTCACAATGAGTTGCGTGTTTGTTGGCTTATATGGCTATCAATCCGTCTCATTATAGACGGACATTATTCGTTTAAAAGCGTAGACGGATAGTGGCCCTCTCGCAAAATGCAATTGAGAAGGCAAATGGGGTATCCATTTCCCATCCACTTGCACTATACACTTTCATTTTGTGAGAGGGACACTATCCGTCTATAGTTTTAAACGGATAGTGTCCGTCTAAAATGAGAATTTGTATATGGCTATATATATTGATGGACTTAATGTGAAAGTAGGACATAAATAAATTTAAGGGGTCTTATTAACCAATAATATTAGCAAAACTCCATCTTAAAAAGAAGTCTCAAACGTCTATAATATGAAAAAACTTGAACTCTCTGTCATTGCTCAAGAAATGCTTCTTTTATCGTATAAATGTAATCGTTCCGTCTCCATTTAGTTTTGCTGTTACCTGTGAGATGTCAATTTATGTACCTCAAAAGATTTGAAACTGCAAAAAATGAAAAAGAGTTGACAAACTACTATAAGTTCATAAAATATTACTCGGTAAAGGCAAAGAAAGCGAAAAATACAAATTGAGCCATGACCTCATACAATTTTCATTTACACGAAGGGGAAGATACAAATATGAACTAATTAATTTAATATTGACACGATTGTAACCTGAATCAATCTCAAAGTATGAGTATGCTAAAAAAAACATCTAAAATTGATCTCATATGAAAGTGGACTAAAAAGTTTAAGTATTTCATGCTCGATATAATCACTCACATTAGCCGAAACTGTTACACGACTTCCTGAACTAATAGTTCTTAGAATAGCCACATGATCATCAAAAGAGAAAAGAAAATTATAATCATATTCAAAATAACATAATATAAAATTTTACGTAAATAAACAATAACAAATAATATTAACAAATATGTCTAATGCATGCATAATAATAAGCACAAGCAATATACTATACTATATATCCAATGGTTGTCGAGCTGAGCTTTGACATATTTTGCTTTATATAGTCTATGCTCATCATCAAAATAATGTAGTTGATTGTTGTAAGGAGTCCTATTCGAGAATAAAATATCACACCCTTCAAAATTTTATCTGAACTATAATAATAAAATCCTACTAAAATTATGATCTCTTCCTTTTAAAAACTTTGTTACGTACTATTTAAAAAGAATAAAATGTAGATTTAATTTAATTGAAAAAATGATTTGAATTGAAAAAATAATTAAAATTTACTTAGGTGTTTTACAAAAATTGGAGACTCTAGAATTGCCTGAAAAAAGCCTCTTTTATATATATATATATATATATATATATATATATATATATATATATATATATATAGAGAGAGAGAGAGAGAGAGAGAGAGAGAGAGAGAGAGAGAGAGAGAGAGAGAGAGAGAGAGAGAGAGAGAGAGAGAGAGAGAGAGAGAGAGAGAGAGAGAGAGAGGGAGATCAACTAAGGCCATTATATCATATTAAGTCCATAAGTCCTAATGTGGGCTGTTGGATCAAGCAAACCAATGGCCAAGATTGCGCAGTAAAACCCCACTCAACTAATACTTTAGATTTACCTCTCTCTTCTTACCACTAACCCATGTATGCTATAGTGTTATGTCCATCAGTCTGTCATCATTTCCCTCCTCAATTTCCACATTATTCAAAACAACTTGCGGTTTTTTTCCCTCTATTTCCTGTCATTTCGTCTTCCTTTTCTTTCTTCACATTGCTGATAACTTCATTTTCATCACTATCAATTAATCTCAGCTCAACAGACCCCATTTTCATCACTACCAATTAATTCCAACTCAACAGACGCAATTTTCATCACTACCAATTAATTCCAACTCGCCTGCAAACTCGTCTGTCTCCATTTTTTTATAAGGTATTTTTTCCATTCCTTATTTAGTGATTTGTACTTTGTTTTTTGTTATTATTGCCTTTGTTAAACTATCATAAAAAAAAGTTCATTTGATTTTTCAATTTTCAATTATGGGTTTGCTGATGTTGATTTGTTCAATTGTTAATTATGGTTGTGCAAATCAAATACGAGTTCATTTGATAATTAATAATGGTTTTTGCCAAGAAAAATGCCAAGAAAACTTCCAACAAATCTGAATCAAAGGTAAAAAATCTCGTCTTGTTGGTATAACTCTTATAGAATGATGTATAACTTCAATTAAATATATGCATAATTCTAATCCCAATTGTTTGTCATCTACAGATGGATGTTGTAGAAAGTATTGACAAGGGACTTGATATCCAGGTTAAAAGTTTTGATTTTTATTTATACGTTACTAAATGTATAACTCTGGTTACTAGATGTATAACTTTAGTACTCAATATGTATAACTCTGGTTACTAGATGTATAGCTCTTCTGATTCTGTGACCAACTCTTCTTTCATAATGTCAAACTCTAATTGTTATATGTATAACTCTACTTCTAATTAGTTTCTATGCCTAGAGTTATACAATATATGCCTAGAGTTATACATTTTATACCTGGATTTATACAATATATAGCTAGAGTTATACAGTATATGACTAGAGTTATACAATATATACTTTGGAGTTATACATTAGATGCCTGGAGTTATACCTAGAGTTATACCTGGAGTTATTCCTGGAGTTATATATTATACTGTATATGCTTACAGTTATACATTCTATGGCTAGAGTTGTACATTATATGACTTTAGTTTTCAGAATGTCTAACTTTTGTTATTATATGTATAATTGTACTGTTATTCTGTATAGCTAACTTTCCTGATTATCTCTTCTTTTGAATGGTTAAAAGTACCAAGTACTGACAAGGGAGCTGATTCCAAGGTTAAAAGTTTGACTTTTGTTATAACTGCAGTCATTTGTTATATAACTCTGATTACATGTTGAATAACTTCTGTTGTCATAATGTATAACTGGAGTTATACAATATATGCCTAGAGTTGTACATTTTATTCCTGGAGTTATACAATATGTGCCTAGAGTTATACAGTATATGCCTAGAGTTATACAGTATATACTTGAAGTTATACATTTTAATAATAGAGTTATACATTCATGGCTAGAGTTACACATTATATAACTTTAGTTTCAGATTGTCTAACTTTTGTTATTATATGTATAACTCTACTGTTATTCTGTATAACTCTCCTGATTATCTCTTCTTTTGAATGGTGAAAAGAATTTTGGATTTTATAGAAATTTGATTTAACAGAATTTTGGTTATACATAATCTGAATCCCTATTTGTTTGTCAGCTACAGATGGATGATGTACCAAGTACTGAGAAGGGACCTGATTCCCAGGTTCAAAGTTTGACTTTTTTATAACTGTTGTCATTTGTTTTATAACTCTGATTACATTTTGAATAACCTGTTTGTCGAATGTATAACTCTTGATATTTTCTCGATTAACTCTATTATCAGAATGTATAACTTTACTTATATTTTGTATAACTCTGACTATCTATTGTATAACTTTAATTCACAGTATGTCTATTTCTTTGTTACAAATATCTCTAATTGCAACTACAGTATGTCTAATTTTGTGTGTTGTCCTTGTTTTTCCTCAGATGGTTGAGGCCAAGCCAAGGGTAAAGAGGGTGCATGAAATCACGGTTTCGTGTCGACCTCAAAGGCTTGTCTCTCTCATTGAAAAGCTTAATGAGGATCGGTGTCCATTTGTTAAGAAAATTGGGTTTGGTGGCCTTTTGGAGCTTAAGATTAGCAGCTTCCCACTTGCACACGTTCGTCTATTCTTGGAGTCCTTCTCTGATGGGTCATATGTGTTCAGGGCTTCTCGGAAGAAGGAGTTTATGATCAGTAAGCATGACGTGCATGACTGTTTCTTGAAACCTTTTGGACCCAACCGTCTCCCGTTGGTACCTACTGGTTCGCAGAAGGGGTCCAACGATCCCGAAAATAAGGAGTTGAAGGACAAATGGCGGCAAGCTTACGGGGTGGGCAAAGCAAATAATTCAATAAGTTTAGGGAAAGTTCACAAGCAACTTATGGAGTACGAGGAGGCGGACGATCATTTTTGCCGGCTATTTGTTTTGTTCTCCATGTCTTTATTCCTCGCACCCACCCCAAACAACGGGATAGATTTGAAGCTGTTAAGGGCTGTAGAAAATCTTAAAGCCATTCCACATTTTGACTGGTGCTCTTATATTTTGGAAATGATGGTGAAAGCGGGGACAAACTGTAAAAAGGGGGTAACGATGTTGGGTGGCTGTATACCCTTCCTCATGATAAGCTACTTTCAGCGATATGATTACAAGGGCATGCCGTGTCCCCACGATCTACCTTTGATTAAGAATTGGGATGAAACTTCGCTTGTAGATAGGGTAAAATTTGAGGTGGCTCAAGGGAGATTGGGTACTTTAACTTTGTCTAAGACCAGGTATCCGAGGTGCCTTCAAGATCCCTCTTATAGAAGGAGTTTGGACAGTATCAGCCTCAGCGACCCGCGTGAACCCAAACTACTGTTGCTATCAGGCCCCCACCCCCTCTCTCATGCTCAACTTCTGAGAAGAAGTTCATTCAGATCGAACTACCAGCAGGTGTCGAGGCTGACCAGGAATTGAAAGCTAGGGCGGTCGATGAAAGTTCAAACTATTATATATTTTTGCAGATTGATTCTGTTTCAGCTGAACTTACCCATCTATTATATTATAACTAACTTACTGTACTTCTTCAATGCAGCGTACTCACGAGCTTTATCTACAGATGCAAAGGAACGCTATTGTGTTCTATTCATGGTACGCAGATGCAACCGCAAGGATCAAAGCTGTAACTAGTGATCCGACGGGCCTAAATTCTAGTCAGGCCTCTCAAGAATTCTTTGAGGGTGAAAAGATTCAAAAGTACGTCGCTGAAGCAGAACAGATTGCAGAAAGGCTGAAGGTTTCTGTTGGTAACGCTCCTGCATTTGGAGAGGTAGTTAGTGAGTCCCACAAAAAATATGACGGAATCGATGCATCTACGCGTCAAATAAGTAAAATTCTGTCTAGTCTCGCCAATGATGGGGGTGGCAGGGGTGGTAACCCTCGTGTTGAGCCGCGTGGAGAGTCGGACAAAGCCGACGCGCCAACGAAATCAGTTGCAGTTTCATGGTCAAAGATTATGGAGGAAGTGGGAGGTGATACAGTAGTTTCTAATCCGTTGTCAGATGCTAGCCCAGGGTTAGAGGATCAAGTTGTGTGCACCCCCGTCCAAACTGTCAGAGAGCTGTTGTTGGAGGCGAAGTACACCGAGGAGGAAATTGACCAAGCTTACGGACGGTCAGAGGATGCTGAAACTCGGCCCGGGGTAGGTGATGAGGTGCATGAGCAAGTTCATGGGGAGGGATTGAAAGAAAATGTTGAAAGATTGTCAGACAATCAACCGTCAGATAAGGAGATGGAAAAATCTACGGTCCCATCATTGCCAATGGATACACAAGAATTGATGGAGTGTATGTTTTCTACTGCTGAAATCAAGGAAGCTTTATGTGGACTTCCAGCGTACGGGAGTGGTCCTGGTGGCGAGGTAAGTTTGTTAATTTGCGCTAAATACTTGTTATACATTCGTTTTTTTTAATTGGTCGTGTATAACTCTAAGTTGATAAAGTATAACTTTGTTGAAACTTATGATGAGGCCTTGTAACTATAGTGCCTATTTGTATAACTTTATCTTTCAATCTGTGCAACTAGAACGGCCGTTTGGTACAACTCTTAACCATATGTGTATAAATCTAACTCAAATATGTATAACTATTATAGCATATTTTTAATACTTCACACATGTGTATAACTCTTGCCCTTCTATGTATAACTGTAATTCATTGGGTCTGTAACTCTGTGACCTCTTTGTATCACTTTTAGAGTTATACCTGTAACTTTTTTGATACAAAAGCATGGTGTTTAATTTTATTATTTTTCATTCAGGCCACTGTTCAAAAGGATGTAAATAAGAATGTTGAACAACATTCTAACAACGGGGGTGAAAACGTAGTTGTTGTTGAGGGTGCAGAGGTCATCCCGGGGGATCCTTCAACGAAATGGAGTGGAAATCAAATCCCTCTGACATTCATGAGCACGACAGATGTGAATGAGGCATTTGCCGGGGTTGATGAGCGAACGATTAGTGCAGCCAAAGAAGGTGTGGTAGTTGAAATCGCTGGTGCTAGGGTTGAGCCGGTTGCACCACCCCCACCCCCTATTTATGTGCCGCGATGTGACATGATCCACCATCCTTTTTTACTGCATTCAACTGCCCCTGTTCCGTGTATGGACATTGTACCTGAGAACCTAGGTTGTTCTCAGGATTGCGGGGCACCCGAACCTGACCAAAGACGTATGCTCACGATTTTTGCGATTTAACAAGGAACGTTTGGGACGTGTTCGGGGTGAGGAAGGATGTAATGGATTATGTCTTTGATCAATTCCACGTCCATAATAAAGAGTAAGTAAAAGATAAGTTTTACCTATATTTCAATACGACGGTGAAAAGGCCATGAATCTTTTCCCTTCTTTGCGTGTCTCATTTTGCTAATCCTTTGTAGGGAACAATTGGTCACATATGCTGTCCAAACCGCATAACGCGTATTGATCTTCGAGGACGTTGATGCCCGGGTCTCGGATTATGGCCAATGTCATCGATCATTGGTCTGTACTACTCAATCGCTTACGACGCGAACACCACGGTGTTGCAAGTTTATTGTTTCTTTGGCCTAGGTCTTTGTAAGTGTGCTCGAACTCCGCAAGTTATTTTGTGACAAAATGTACGTAACTTGTGATATAAGCTGCCAACCCCCGTCTATCATTTTTATAGGACCTAGCAATTACAATTTGGCAAGGCAGGAAAAAAACTCGGTTGTTGATCATTCTGAAGGCTTTTGTGCCTCGTGGGACATGTGGCAAGAGTCGTGTTCTAGTCCATTCCAACTGGACTCTGATTTGGTGAGCTCAGATATCAATATAGAGACATTTCCATACTGGAATTATACATTATTTGCCTAGAGTTTTACAGTATATGCTTAGAGTTGTACAATATATGCTTTGGAGTTATACATTAGAGGCATGGAGTTATACCTAGAGTAATACCTGGAGTTATACACTATACTGTATATGCTTATAGTTATACATTCTATGGCTAGAGTTATACATTCTATGGCTAGAGTTATACATTATATAACTTTAGCTTTCAGAATGACTAGAGTTATACATTCTAGGGATGAAGTTATACATTATTTGCCTAGAGTTATAAAGTATATGCTTAGAGTTTTGATGAGTGGCTAACTTCACTCCATAACTCTAGGCATAGAATGTATAACTTTAACCATAGAATGTATAACTCACTGCACATAATGTACAACTGCAAGAATTTACTGTATAACTCTAGAAATTGAATGTACAACTCTAGACATATAATGTATAACTCTAACCATAGAATGTATAATTCCAATTATGCACAATATGTATGCCTCTAATCTGCTAATTATGTTTTATAACTCTTAGACTTTTGGTGCATGATTGTAGGTTTTCGTCTCGGTAAGCACTGGCGATCAAGATCATTACTCTTGCATTTGCATAAATTTCCTCTCTGAGCAGATCGAGTACCTTGATAATCGTTCTTACGAGGACGATCTTCTGAAATTACCATACAGAGGGATTGCGCGTATTACTGTAAGTCTTATAAAACTGGTGACTAGATTAGTTATCACCTCCATTGTTTTGTTAATTGGTCTTCTCCTTTTAAATGCCTTGCCTGACTTCTGCCAGGCTGATGCAATGAGAAAGTATATGGCCTACAAAGGGCTCGACAAAGGGAAGAAAGTTGAAGGGTTTTCTTTTGTCAACATTAAATTCAACTGGCAGGGATCAGGGTATACTGCCAATGACTGTGGTCTTTACGTCATGGTTCATATGTTGCTGTACTGTGGAGAGTTATTCGAGTGTACCATAGGGACAAAGTACAACAATGACCTCATGCGAGCGGAAATTGCTGCCACCCTTGTCCTCAGTGACATTAACGTGGATAGGGAAGTTGTGTTATCTAGAGTAACAGCTTTTAAGGAGCTTAAAGACCGTGAAATGGAGGAGCTGCGTGAGGCACAGAGGTTAGCCGGCAACACAAGTGGAAGGAAGAGAGGTGTTGGAATCGCCGGAGAGAACAGTTCTACTAAACGCCCTTGCTCTAAAGTCAGTTCAACCTATCAGACTCCACCTTCCAAAGTAGCCCTGGGCCGGACGCCGTCTAGTCGGGCCCTCTCAGCTGTTAATAGCCGCTCCCGGGGTAAGGGCGATCGCCTTGGTTGCACCACATATTGCCGGAACAGGACGCCGACCTTACGGTGGTCGCTAAGATCTTTGAAGTTGAACAAGGCATTAATTAGGGATATCCCGGTGTATCGCAAACAAGTGGCTGATTACGTTTTCCTTGATGACTACAAATTTCCAAATGGGTAAGCTGTCTAAAATCCTAATGTTTTATCATATTAAGTTTTATCAATATAGAGACATTTCCATACTGAAATTCTACATTATTTGCCTAGAGTTTTACAGTATATGCTTAGAGTTGTACAATATATACTTTGGAGTTATACATTAGAGGCCTGGAGTTATACCTAGAGTAATACCTGGAGTTATATGTTTCATCACTGAAGTTATACATATCGTTAATGGAGTTACACATTCCTAATCTGCAGTTATATGTTTCATCACTGAAGTTATGCAGTCATATTAATAGCAGTTATCTTCCCATTTAGTAGACGTTATAGCCTGACTAACACTGTGCCCGAACCACGGTGAACTACTTGTGAACTATTCCCGGCACGCAACAATTAATAGGTTGCAAATGTTGTCCATGCTCCCTGAGACGCTAATGGATGATTCAGTGATTGAGTGTTGGTCCTTGTTGCTTAATCGTTTGGAGGCAGAGGAGTGCGCGATTTTTCGTTCGTCTTTCTTCGGTATCCGTCATATGGTATGGTCGTAATCAATCCTTTAATATGCTATAAGAGTTTCACATACCCTCTTTAGAGTTATACTTTGAGGGTATGATATTTAAAACTTTCACAGTGGAAAATAAGACTAAAGTTATACATACCTTCTATGGAGTTACACATTTTGTTTTGAGAAGTTATTAACAGCCAGTATGAACTTAGGCATACTTCAATATGCTATAAGAGTTACTGTGCAACTCCAATGCACAAGCCCTATAACTCCTCTGGTATCCTCACACATATACTTCTACTTGAACAGGAAATAATCTTGAGCCTTGTACGAAACCCTGTTCAACAAACACCGGACACCGAAAGGTTGTACAATATGTGGGACGTCTTCAGAATCGACAGTGGCAAAGATTTCAGCTTGAAGGCTGATTTAATCTTCGTACCCATTAAGATTGAAGCCCATTATGCATGTGCGTGTATCAACTTTAATTCTAGGACGATTGATCTTCTTGACAATAAGTACTACTCAAGTCCGGGCCAGTCGGAGATATGCAAAGCATGTCACGTAATTGTAAGTGGAATTAAATTGTAATTAGGTTCAACTCAAAAGTGTAGTGACCGCTTTATAATTTCACTTTATGACGTTTCTGACTTTGTGCCAAGCGAGCCTCATGAGTGACTATCTGGAGTCTAGGGACGAGGACAAGGATAGAGGGAAATACCTACCGGAGTTCCAGTTTCATCAGATGTAGTTTGCTTGGCATAAGCAAACGATTAACGACACCGAGCCTGGCTTGTTCACCATGATGCACATGTTAATGTACGAGGGTGATAGTTTTGGTCACGTTGATCTTGAGAGGAAGGTGAACCGTCGATATTTGGTAATCCAGCTGGCAGCGACGCTTGTCCTAGCTGACATGAACATCATCGGGCAAGGAGTTCTGACCAAGGTCAACGGTTTCATTGGTGAGAAAGACCAGATCCTGAAGCAAGTAGAAGCCAGACGAAAAGCAGCGCGGAGAGCAGATAAAAAACCTGGGAAAAAAATAGAATGTATTTCCTTTGATTTTGTATTCTCTGTTTTTGCAACTCTAGTATGTTGTCAAGAAACTCCTTAACAACTTAGACAACTTTTTGGAATAGATTGTTATTATATCATCTTGGTCAATCATAATTAAAATCCAAGTTTTACAGATAAGAATTAGAGTTATACACTATGTGAAGTAAAGTTATACAAATTATGTACAGGAGTTATACAACACATGACTGCAGTTATGAAAAAAAGGCAAAATTTATTAGACAGCTATGAGTTATACAAAAAATATCAAGAGTTATACAAATTGTGTACAAGAGTTATACAACACATGACTGCAGTTATGAAAAAAGGCAAAATTTATTAGACAGTTATGAGTTTTACAAAAAATAACATGAGTTATACAAATTGTGTACAAGAATTATACACTCTGTGAAGTACAGTTATCCATATATGGGTAAGAGTTTTACTTAAACCCACTGAAGTTATAATTCGTTCTTTATCAAACTTTTAAATATTCGATTTTTTGCCATGAACAGAAGTCATCAAAATTGTGTAAAGAGTTATACAACATTAGCTTGAAATTTCACACTCATATTACTGAGGTTATACAATCTGGAAGGTGCAATCCCCATTCAAAATAGACAAAAGCTAGCTACTGAATACTCCTTCCGTCTCACCAGATTTTTTACCTTTTAAAGAAAAAAGATTGTAAATAATTTGTTGAGACGGAGGTATTTTTCTACTGCCTACTACTACAGCATGTTAAGTTTCTTTCTTCTTCTTCTTCCTCTTCTTCTTCTTCTTCTTCTTCTTCTTCTTCTTCTTCTTCTTCTTCTTCTTCTTCTTCTTCTTCTTCTTCTTCTTCTTCTTCTTCTTCTTCTTCTCCTTCGATGATCTTTGGTGAAGACGGTGGATGCTCGAGAAGAATGGGTTAGGGGAGTTCCGTTTATCGTGGTGTGCCATTTGTTTACAGTTATTACACATGCGCTTTGGCTTACAAGCCAAGGCAATGGCTTTAGCCTTAGCTGACACCATTCTTTTACCGCTGCCTTTGTTTTTGGATTGTTTTGGTGGAAGTATTGTTACCTCGTCACTGGCGGGGCAACCAAGGATTTGCTCGAATTCCTGCTGCTTAGTTAAATCTTTTTTGTATGGTAAAAGTTTCTCCTTGAACTCTCTAATTAAGGAGCTTAAGTTCACAACTTCAGTCACACTCGTGCCACGAAGTAAACCAATGGTTGCATGAAATTCTGACCACAACTTCACCATCACAACTTCTTTTCCATCAGCGCTACTATTTGAATCCGTTTGTTCACCATCACATTCTGATAATCTGAATTGCAATGCATCTTTTCTCCATCTTGTAGAAACGTAATCATCTGGAATTGTCTTCTTCCTGTTAGCCGACAAAATCCACACTATATGTCGGCACGTAAATCCCATCCTTTCAAACATCATACACCGCCGTGTAGCCAGTGTCCCTGTAATCAAATTAAATTATGCCGTTAGTAGTCTTATACATATAATAATAAGATTTAAACATTATCAAGGTAGAGTTATACATATGACAACAAGAGTTATACATTCTGAAAGCTAAAGTTATTCAAAATGTAATCAGAGTTATACTACAAATAACTGCAGTTCAGTGAAAAATTGAATAACTTCTAATGTTATTCTGAAAGTAGAGTTATACATATGGCAACAAGAGTTATACATTCTGAAAGCTAAAGTTATTCAAAATGTAATCAGAGTTATACTACAAATAACTGCAGTTCAGTGAAAAATTGAATAACTTCTAATGTTATTCTGAAAGTAGAATTATACATATGGCAACAAGAGTTATACATTCTGCAAGTAGAGTTATACATATAATAAGAAGAGTTATACATTCAGAAAACTTAAGTTATTCAAAATGTTGTCAGATTTATACAGCAGATAACTGCAGTTCAGTGAACAATTGTATAACTTCTATGTTCAGACAATGTAACTTTGGCACTATATCTAGCAACTTCAGTCAACTACCACATAAAGATTATGCCAAAATGTTGTTACCTAGGTTGTACTCTACGTTGAAACTTTTATCTCTGATTGAATCCTTAACGACAGTCACTTCAACTCCATCGACTTCAGCATAGCCCCCGGTCTTACATGTATCGATTGAGCAAATGATCTCTAGTTGGAATTCCTTGAAAACCTCACGAGTATAAACATTTGACGCATATTCCTCTATGGGTAAATGCGCCCCCCTTGCTGGTGTTGAGTGTCGGTTTTCATGGTCAAGTCTCTTCTGCGTATGCCATTGATGGTCTATAGCGGTTTCAAAACACATCCAAAACTCCACTAACGTACCTGACTTCTGCTCGAACTTCTTAAAAAAACTATTAATGCTCTCTGATCTCTGGGTTGTCCTCATTACACCACCCATGTTCAAGTCCCTGCAATGCGCCATCACCCATTGGCTCCTTTTATCGTACGCTTCTGTAAACCACTCTTTGTTCACAAGACCATGCGCTTCCATTATTTCTGCCCACCTACAGTCAAAGTCGTCTGCTTCTAGGTTGTCGTCCCATATAATGTTGTTCAATTTCTCAAGGAACTCCTTATAATCCTCCCTTGTCACCCCGAACTTCGATGGCACCTTGTTCATTATATGCCACATGCAAAATCGGTGGCGTGCAGTCTTGAAGGCAAGGGGTACGGCCTTAATAATGCCCGCATCCTGATCTGTGATAATGTACTTGGGTTCCTTTCCACCCATAGCATTCAAAAACCTGTTGAAAACCCACTAGAAGGATTCATGGTCTTCATGGGCAATCAATACCCCACAGAATGTCACTGATCGCTTATGGTGATCTATGCCAGTGAATGGCGTAAAAATCATATCGTACTTGTTTGTTGAGTATGTTGGGTCGTACGACACTGCATCTCCAAAAACGGAGTAGTCCTTCTAGCGGTTCTGTCAGCCCATATTGCCCTTCGAAGGCTGTTATCCTTGTCAACTTCATAATCAAAATAAAACCCCTGCCTATTTTGTGCCATATTCTTGAACCGGTCTATGAACAATTGACCGTCCCGTTTATGGATGAAGCACTTCACATCTCGGTGGAAGTTCTTAAAATCAGTTAAGGATGCACCAATGTTCTCGAACCCGTTTACGAGTTCCTTACACATGTTGTACGTCCTAGTTGCTCCTATCCTCAACTGCAGTGGACAACAAATCCTGATCAGTGCTGATTAATAATCAAGGATTCCTCAACTATAACTCTTTCACCTTTTCATATAACTTCATGAAACATATGCATAACTCCATTGATTGATTGTGCAACTTCTTATTATTTATAACTCTTACATATGCGAATATGTATAACTCTAACAACTTTCTATATAACTCTAAGGCTGTTAAAAATTATTCTAGAATTTTAAAAAATATTTAGAAGTTTCACAATCAATTACTCGAGATTTACATAACTCTATCATCTCGGTGTATAACTTTAGAAGTTTGTCATTCAATTAGTGGAGGTTTGATTAATAGTAAACTAACCCTTGAGTTGTACATTATTAAGTACTTGTGAAAATCTTCTATGTTCCGCGACATCTTTTGAAACTGACGATCCTCACTGGATACAAGCTCGTGATTATGCCCCATGTGAAATCGGTCAATTACTAATACTCCATTCTTCATAAATAGCCTGACATGTGCTTTACACCCTACCCTCTTGACTGTATATTTCCTCTGTTTCACAGTTCTTATTCCCCATTGCATTTCTTCTTCCCTAATCCCGGTCTCATTTTTTTTAATTACTGCCTCTCCTTTTGGGACATATGTGAATCCCTCTCTGTTGCAAACCAGCAACTTTGACTTGACTTCACCGTCGCACCATTTTTTCGTCGAGTACTTCCGAACATCAAACCCGGACGCCAATGCATAAATTTTATAGAATGTCACTGCCTCGTCGATTTCAAAAAATTGTTGCCCTACACAAGGTGTAAACTCCGCTGCCAAATGCTTACAATACTCAGTTTCCGCTTCCTTACGACCATCTGAGCAGAATCAAACATCCATGAAATGATTAAGAAATACATAACTCCAAGCTACTTAGCATTTACTCTGTAACTCCAAGCATAAAATGTATAACTCTAGGCATATACTGTATAACTCTAGGCACAGACTGTATAACTCTGGGCACAGACTGTATAACTCTGGGCACAGACTGTATAACTCTGGGCACAGACTGTATAACTCTGGGCACATACTGTATATCTGTAGGCATATAATGTATAACTCTTACTATATAATGTATAACTATACTCACAGTCTGTATAACTCTAGTACTACAATGTATAACTCTAGGCAGATACTGTATAACTCTAGTCATACAATGTATAACTCTAGTCACAGTCTGTATAACTCTAGTCATACAATGTATAACTCTAGGCACAGACTGTATAACTCTAGTCATAAAATTTATAACTCTAGGCATATAATGTATAACTCTTAGCATATAATGTATAACTCTAGACATAGTCTGTATATGCTAAGAGTTATACATTATATGACTAGAGTTATACATTGAGATAGACGTATTTTAGTTTAGTTTTAATGTATAACTCTAGTCATACAATGTATAACTCTTACCCATATATAAATAACTGTACTTCACAGAGTGTATAACTCTTGTACACAATTTGTATAACTCTTGATATTTTTTGTATAACTCATAGCTGTCTAATAAATTTTGCCTTTTTTCATAATTGCAGTCATGTGTTGTATAACTCCTGTACAAAATTTGTATAACTCTAGTCATACAATGTATAACTCTAGGCATATAATGTATAACTCTAGACACACTCTGTATAACTCTAGTCATACAATGTATAACTCTAGGCACAGACTGTATAACTCTAGGCATATAATGTACAACCCTCTACATCCTATAACTTCACTTAATGAATGTATAACTTAAGCTATAACATGAATAACTATATCAAAATTGGTTGTTTAGTAAGAGTTTTTATGCAAAATTTAGGGTTAGAATTACTCTGTTACCTGAAGCTGCAGGAAATTGTCAAAGAGTTTTACAAAAACCAGTGGAGTTATAACACGATGAATATAAGAACTGCATGAGTACACTGTATTATTGAAGTTATACATATACGGGTCAGAGTTTTACTTAAACCCACTGAAGTTATAACTCGTTCTTTATCAAGCTTTTAAATTTCCATCATTTTTTTGCCATGAACAAGCTACCAAAATGAAAGAACAAATCTGATGAACACCATGAAAGTACAACACCATTAAGAATAACGAACACAAATGAAATAACTACAAGCTACAATAATGAACATCAATCCAAAATTACATATAGCACTTTATTCTTGAACATCAAGCTACAATAATAACCTAGACACAAATAAGAAAGCAAATAACTCACCATCGACGGCAACTTCAATCTGCATATGATCCATTTCACAAACACTGACTGTCATTTTCCGCTTCTTTCTCTGATGAACAATGACAATTTATTTATCTTCAACAAAGCTAATGAATTTTAACGGATGAACAATGAAGTAGTTTATCTGATAACAATTTATTTATCTGATGATCAATGAAGTAGTTTTACAGTTGGGATGAATTTTCTCTTATTTTTTTGATGATTTATATTGGATTTTACAGGATTTAGGATCCTTTGTATGATGATTTTTATGGGTTTTGCTTGTTGAGAGGTTTTGAATGGTGAATGAAGAGGGAAAGCATGCAAAATGATATATTTGTGTTTGTTTAATCCTTTTGTCCGTGGGATTTGTACTGGAGGAAGTACACAAAACAGTGACAGTGGACCCTCTCTCATACAACAAGCATTTCCTTTTTTTTTTGCTCTAAAAAAGGCCTCATCTCTCCTTATCTCATCCATTCAATCCCTTCATCCAAGGGTTCTTATAAGGACTTATGGCCTTATATGCTATAAAAGCCTTATAAGAACCCTTCACTCTCTCTTTCTCTCTCTCTCTCTCTCTCTCTCTCTCTCTCTCTCTCTATATATATATATATATATATATTTAGAGAAAGGATCATGTAAGTCCACCTATTTTGGTTGAGTCCATAAATCCTCATCTAAGCCTTTGGATGAGAAAGATGAATGGCTGAGATTAGATCTAAGAAAGTGAATGAATGGCTCAGATTATAACAAAATATGTGGACTAGATTAAACCTATAAAAAGAAAAAACCCTAACTTTTTTACTCATTTTCTGCCTCCCTCTTTCTCACTCATCCTCTCTCTCTAAACCCTCACCTCTCTACCAACCCTAAATCTCTCCTCTCCCAACAACTACCACCACCTCCTTCTCCGGCCTGCTGCCTGCCACCACCATACCGTCTCACTTCCTCCTCTCTCTCTAACGCCGCCGCCCTCCTCCCTCGGCATCACCCCACCGCCGCCTCTTTCTATCTCCCTTTGTTTTTTTTTTTCGAAAATTTCAGATCTAACATTAAAAATATGATATTTTTCGAAAAATTCAGATGTGTGACATTTTGGTTGAGTCCTTTTTCGAAAATTTCAGATCTGTCATTGGTAATTTTTTTTTTTTTCTGTTTTTGATTTTTTTAGGGTGGTGTCGCGGTGAGGGATGGGGATGGGGATGGGGATGGTGTTTGTGGTGCGTGGTGATGTTCTTCCGCCACCCTCTCTTGCTCTTGCTCTTTTTTTTTTTTTTTTTTTTTTTTTTTTTTGTTTTTGATTTTTTTAGGGTGGTGTCGCGGTGAGGAATGGGGATGGGGATGGTGTTTGTGGTGCGTGGTGGTGTTCTTCCACCACCCTCTCTTGCTCTTTTTTTTTTTTTTTTTTAGATCTGAGATTAAATTGGTTGGTGGTGGTGTTGGTTTGGTGGTGGGACTGGGGTGGTGGTGCTGTGGTGATTGGGGTAGGAGGTGGTAGGATGGTGGTGGCGGTTGATGAAAGAAGAGTTGTTAGTTTAAAGTTACACTTCCGATTATTAAAGTTACATATTCAACCACTAAAATTACACTCGTAATACAATAAAATTACATTTCTATTTACTAAAGTTACCACCTCCAGACTAAAGTTACACTCTTGTAGGACAAAAGTTACACTTAAAAGGACTAAAGTTACAATATTAAAGTATATTAATTTAAATTTTTACATACAAACCACTATACAACTAAAGTTACGAGTCCAACGACTAAAGTTACACTAATAAAGGGTAAAGTTACACTCGTAAAAATATATAAATTAAAATTTATACATATAAACCATCATACGACTAAAGTTACACCTAAAACGACTAAAGTTACACTTGCAGGGCAGTAAAGTTACACTCCTAAAATTACATAAATTCAAATTTATTTATTTAAAATTATATTTTTATAACATAAATTATATTTTTTGTGAATAAAATGGTTTGAAAAGGTTGAAGTTACACTCTAAAAGTTAAAGTTACACTCAAAAGTCATTAAATGAATAAAGTTACACTCATAATGCAGTAGAGTTACACTCCAAAAATGTGTGGCTGAGAATAGGACTTAGAGACTCAACCAAAATCAAAGACTTTACGACGAATATATATATATATATATATATATATATATATATATATATATATATATATATATATATATATATAGAGAGAGAGAGAGAGAGAGAGAGAGAGAGAGAGAGAAAGAGAGAAAGAGAGATTGGATTTGGTGTTTTTGGTTCTTATGGTGAGTTGTGAGTTGGGTGAATCTCAGCCATTAGTTTAAATTAGAGATGAGTGGCCAAGATTAATCTTAGTTGTCATATAAAAGCATTGTTATTTAGTTTTTTTTTCTTTTTTTCTCTCTCTCTCTTCTTTCCCTCATTTACTCTCTAACTGTTTCTCTCCCTAATTAATATTCCACATTACTGCAAAACCGTTTATATAATCATCACAACTGCAAGCGTTCCTCTCTTTGCTATTATTATTGTGTTATTCTTCTTCAACTGTTCATCTCCTTCACTTTTTCTCCCATTTTCTCTTCGCCGTTCATCATCTTCCTTCTTATTGAAGGTAATTTCATGTCATTTTCCTCTTTTATTTTGTTATTTTGTTTTATTTCATGCTTTTGTATACTTTTTTATTTGTTTTTCAGTTTAATTATCGCTAGGTTTACTTAATCGAGTACTTTAATGTCGTTATTGCGTTTATGCAGTTTTTTCATTGTAATATTATGCTGCATTTTTGAGTTTTTGATATTTCCTGAACTGATTTGCATGTTCTTAGTCGTTTCTGCAGTTTTCTATAGTTTTGAAGTGATTTGCATGTTCTAGCTGACGCGTTGTGTTGAGAACTTTACTATTGTTCTCTACAGACTTTAGTTTTTGTGTTATTCCGCTGTTATTCTATCGCTTAGTTTGTTGTCAAGTTATTTGTCATTTTTTAATTGTTTAATGTGTTTTTCTAGGGTTTTTGTGTTTGTTCGTGTTGTCTTTACTTTTTAGTACTTCTGTTATTCCGCTGTTATTCTGGTCCTATGGTGTCATTGCAGCGCTACTCTTGCTGTCATTGTAGTGTTTTTCCTGTGTTTAATTTCCTGTTATTCCTTTCCTGTTATTCTCTTTGTTATTCTAGTGGTTTTGTTTGTTTGGCTTTGTTTGTTTGTAGGTTTCAAAGATCACTAATGGACTTAGTTTGTGAGGGATGGGCAATAAATATAGTGAATGAAGATAAATTGTTATTTGCTAGAGAGTTCGCTCATCGAAAAGAAAAAAATTGGGATGGTTATTGGAAGATGAGAGTGAGAAGTGCTTTGAAGTTAATGTACGAGTTCGTCGTCGTAATCAATCAATGTCGGCAGTTTTAAATAGCCAGGACCTAATGGAAAGAGTTTTCGATTATGTAGAGACTACTTTGGACAAGAGCAATATGTCTCTTGTTTGTAAGAAATGGTCGCAAATGTTCCTATTTCATAAAAGTGCGCCCGGTGTTCACGCCGAATATATGAAAGTTCTAACAACAAGTCACAGTCAAGGTTTTAAGATTTTGTCAAGGGGCTCGAAAGTAGTTTCCAAACGATGCAAGTGCTATATGCTTGCAAGTGAGCCAGCAAAGGCGGTGTTGCATGCTTGCCAGTATATATACGATTATGACAAGATCCTTAATGGACCAGATTCGAACGGATCGAGGCTAATTCACGAGTACTTTGACTCACTCAGGGATTATCCTGCTACTTATGATCTTGCTCACGAATTGTATTACAAGTCAGTCGATGTTGTTGACTGACTTTTTACGTTATGTCCTGTATTATTGGAAGTACATTTTGGTTCTTCCTCGGATAGAATGTATTTTGGGTTTTATGTAATTCGAAACCGTCTCTGGCTGTAATTTAATACGTTATTTTGTTTTTATGAAGGCTTATGTAGGCCGTATGTAATTTTGAAACTGTCTTTTACTCTTTATTCAAAGAGGCTTTCTTTTGATTCTCTTTCGTGTTTTTGTTTACACTTCCATCATGTTCTTTTTGTGTTTTCACTGCTGTTATTAGTTTTACTAATTGTTAGTGTTCAAATATTCTGCTGTTACGGTACTCTCATTCTGGCGTCATTATTAAAAAAGTCTAGCTGAATACCTATTTATCATTGAAAGTGATCCTTATCTTTATTTTCTGGATAGTACAGCAGAAAATGAAGTTAAGAATCAAATCCACCGCTTCATCAAAGTCTACTCAACCGTCATCATCAAATTCTCCGGGTCCGTCTCCATCCAAATCCCGTGTCACATCTCCATCAAAGAGCACTGCTTCTCAGAGAAGGAGTACTCGTAGTCAAGAAATATGTACAACCGAACCACCCACTAAAAAAACCAAACGAAAGGCCGAGACCCAACTTGCGAAGTTGTCGTCTAGTCCACCAAAGACTAGTAGTAAGTTGGCTGGCAAAGTTAAGCATGAGAAGGGAATTGTGGTAAGTAGCAACCAACGTCAGGCTGGAGTTGCTGCAGGAAATAACCCAGTGTATGTACTATTGTTATTCTACTTTTATTTTGCTGTTATTTTGCTATTAATATGTTACTTTTCGTGTTATTTTTTGATGCTCTCCTGTTATTTTGCTATTATTCTGCTGCTTTTGCTTATGTTATCTTAAATGTTTTAATGCATTGTATATTTTTTCCCCTTTGTGTGCACAGTGCCGATCCATTTGTTAGCTGCTGTCGGCCTGCTTTTCTTTTTAAAGTTATTGAAGCCCTCACAGAGGAACTGAAGGAGGCTGTTAGGGAAATGGGATTCGGGGGTTTACTTGAGTTAAAGCTTTCTTCCCTCCCCCATACCATGTTCCGGGAGTTTATATATGCTTTTAGGAGTGGGAAGTATTTTGAAATATCTGAAACGGAGAAGTTCGAGTTGACTGCAGATGATGTGCACGATGTGTTTGGTTTACCAAATTCTGGTCCAAAATTGGATTTGGTTATTCTCGGGTTTCCGGTTCTCAGACGCGATGGAGAAGCTTTGAAGCGTTCTTGGCTTGAGAAGTATGGTATCGCCAATAACAAAAGTGGGATACCACTTAACAAAGTTCAGGAGACCCTGTTAGAGTCTTTGGTTGCGGATGCTGAGTTTAAGAAGACTTTTGTTCTGCTTGCCATGTCGTGTTTCCTTGCTCATGTGTCGGGTTATGTGCTTGATCTTAGACTTCTAAGCGTTGTGGAAGATGTTTCTAGGATCAAGGAAGTTAATTGGTGTCAGTTTGTCTTCTCAGACTTGGTGACTTCTGTGCGTGAAGCCTTTATCGGGAGGAAAAATATTCGTTGTAGTGTAGTGCTGTTGGCTATCACCTATTTTCACCGTTATTTCTTTAGCGGTGATCAGGTGAATAATGAGCTGCCGCTCATTAAACATTGGGATTTTAAGTCTTTCAATGAGAGGTTGCAGAGTGAGGCAGCTGCTGGTGCTCTGGGCACTGGGGAGCGTTCAGACGTTGCTTTCCCATTGTCTCGTCCAAACATCGTTGGCTCTGGTCAACGTACTCAACGTCGATGTCTTGTGCTGGATCTACCTGATGATATTCTTACGGATGAGCAAGTACAGCCCGCAGCGGTCGACATAAGCATCTGTTTGATTGTTTTAAAACAAATCATTCTAAAATGTTATTCTGTTATTGTCTTTAAGCATTAGTTGTCCTACTGCTATTATTTTACGATTATTCCACTGTTATTCCTCAGTTTTCCTCTTTGTCATTCCATGTTACTCTAATTTTTCCTTCCAACTATTACTCCACTGTTATGCTACTGTTATTCTACTACTACTTCACTGTTATTTATTCTGCTTTTAGTGTACTGTTATTCCTTTGTTATTTTATTACCGACCTTTGTCATTCTACTATTAATCCACTGTTATCTATTTTGCTGTTAGTGTACTATTATTCCTCTGTTATTCTACTATTATTGTACTGTTTTAAGTAAAATTTTGGGATTTTATGTTTTACAGGATGTTCATCAACTTATACTGCTTAATGAGAGGGATTCTCAGATTTTATGCCGCCGATACTTGGAACGGGCGGAACTTATAAAGTCGAAGATGATGAAGAAGACCCAGCAGGCTATGCGTCAAGCACCTGCTGCTAAGTTGCCCAACCAAGTAACCCGACGAGCTGCTAAAGAAAGCACAACTGAACAATCAGAAAAAGTTGGTTGTGAAGGGTCAGAGAATTTGGTTGCCACCCGATCTTTCTTCACGGATCAAGTTATCCGTGAGATGGACGAACGGGTAAAGCATGTATTGGCTATGCAAGCGGCAAATAAATCGCGATCAACTGTTCCTGAAGAACCAGCTTCCAGAAAAGCTAGACATGAAGATGTCATCATTGAACCCCCATCATTTAACTTGTTTTCTCAATTTTATGAGGAGTGTGTCGGGCTGTCGGATGTGCAGCCGACTATAGCTGAAAAGAAGGGTGTAGCTGAAAAGAAGGGTGTTGAACATAGTCCCGTCATTCAACAAAGTGCAAAGGTGGGGACTCCACAATTGTCACCACTCGGTTTAGATTCTATTACGACGGATATTTGTGCTGACATTCAGTTTCGTTATGGAGAGCCAGCTGATGTCGGTGAGAAAGTAGTTGATGTTGGGGATATTACCATTGACGTGGAGGATGTTAACAATGATGTGGAGGACGTTAACATTCAAGTTGAAGACTATCTTGTTGATAATCCGCCAGAGGACGTGCCTAATACTGTTGAGTGTACACCGGTAGAGGTTCAAGCAACTCAAATTCCAAAGACTGATGCTTGTTTGCCTGAGACGGAGGTGACGGATACCGGTGCTGATATTCCATTGCGTAATGACACTCAGCATTCCACTCAAATTGGCAGTGAAGCATTCGTGACTGCAGAAGAGGAGGTAGCGGATGTGGTGATATCTTGTCATGCAGACTTGTTGCTTGGGGTCGTGTTCGAGATAGATAAATCGATAAACGAGATTTCGAGGTTGTGTTGGAGGCCGGTACTGTTATTGGTGAGGCTGTCCGAGAGGACAATGGCGTTCTTTGGGTTGAATGCTCCTACTATCTCGTACAAGTTATTTGCCGCACTCGCCTGCACATGAGGAGCTACTCGTTGTCCTGTTGTGCCTCAGAATTTCGGATGCACCTATGATTGTGGTCCTGTGGATCCTCAGCTAGTTGTCCTGTCAAAATCAATGATAACGATGGGTCATGTTTTCAACCCAATGCTATTGAAGCGGAAAGAGGTTGCAGACTACTGGTTCTTGAATGATCATAACATTTCGCAAGGGTAAGAGCTTGTTTTTATTGTAAAAATTTTCGGCTTTCTGTTTATTATATTATACTGCTTTTTGTTCTTCAAAAATATATTCATGTGACTCTTATTTTGCCTGTTTATTCGGTTTTGAAGGGAGAATCTTGTCACTTGGGGTGTGAACAGCATTCTGAATCGAGAGGATATGGAATCGATGGTTCCAGATACAATGATAATGCTTGGTGTTGTGGACTGGTGGTCCCTCTTTCTTAATGATACTTGTATAAGAGGAAGTCCAAGTCGACTTTTCTTTGGGATGGGTGCAACGGTTAGTTATTCTATCTTATCTTATCTTTTACTTTATTTTTCATGTTTGCATCACGTTTCAACTCTTTTCTCCACTTTTTATTTAGTATCCATTGCGGCGACTTTGTATGCCGTCGAAAGATGATAAGGCTTCCAGGAGTGATTTATGTGCGGAAGTCATATTGTCATTTACTGTCTTTGTCAATAACAACAAGAGAGAGTGTGATCTTACTTCTGATATGGTATGTTTTCTTTACTTTGTGTGTTTTCTACTACTATTCTACTGTTAGTCTACTATTACTCTTGTTATTATTCATTGTTTTTCGCTTTTTAAAAGAACCACATAATTAGTAACAATTGTTTTGGCCAAATATTTTCCGCATTTTCATCCCAATTCTTTTGCATGAGCACTTTAGTTGTTTGTGCATCAATTTCATTTCGAAGAGGGTTGAATATCTTGATAATGTATTTCAAGAGGCGATGTTTCTTTGATGATCAACAGCGCGTGTGTACGTTTGGTGTATTGTCAAACTATTTCGTAAGTCATTTATTGTGTTTAATTTTCTCTTGGTGTTTAGCCTAGTTTGTTTAAGTATTGTTAGTAATTATGTTTTCTTTTTCCTTTTTTTTTAAAGGTGAACTTGATGTCTGATTTCCTGGTCCACAAAGGAGTTGCCCGAGGTGGGGAGGTTAAAGATTATAAAATTGTCAACGTCCCTTTTACCCGGCAAAACTGCGATTGAAAATTTGACTGCGGTGTATATACGATGTTGCACATGCTCTTTTACCGTGGAACTGTTTTTGATTGTGACTTGGGTAATTATGATTCAAGAGCCCTTTACCGTGCTGAGATCGTTGCCTTGTTGGTGCTGTCTGATATGAACGAGTCCAGGGAAGATGTGTTGAAAATTTTGGAGGAGTTGAACAAGACGAGAAAGGAAACCCTGCGTGTGCTTGAAGAGAAACGGCGTATTGAGGATGCGGAAAAGAGGGCTTCTCAAAGCGGTCATAAACGGCGTGGTTCTGGCAGGGTGAAAACTGTTGGTAAGAAGGTTAAGACGATGCAGCCTGTTGTCGAGCCCGTCGCTTCTCCTACTGTCATTGACAGCACTAAATTCTCTAGAAACACCCTTACTGCCAGCCGTCAAGTGGGAAGCAGGAGTGTGGATAGCACCGTGAGTCCAAAGTCGGCTTTGGGTAGTCGTAAAAGGGGTAAGGCAGACGAAGGGCTGGGTTGCTCTATGGATTGCGGGCCAGAGGACAGTAGGTTTGTTGCGGTGTCGGATTTGTTTCGGAAGAACAAAAAACAGTTCTCTAAGATGCGGAAGGTGCGGAAGCAAGTGATGGACTTTGTTCTTCTTGAAGACGCTCAGTTGAAAGAAGAGTATGTGTCAATTTTGATTTCTTTGATTGTGGTGTTGCTGTTCAGTTAGTCTTTCTGTTTCCCACTGTTAGTCTGCTGTTAATCTGTTGTTATTATGTTGTTATTTTGTCAACCTAGTCAGTCATCTAATTCCACTGTTAGGTCCTTTTGTTATTCTCTCATTGTTATTGAATCGTTATTCTCTTTGTTATACCACTATTATTCCGCTGTTAGTCCACTGTAATCCCACTGTTAATTCCCTTTTGTTATTCTGCTGTTATACCACTATTATTCCGCTGTTATTGTTCTGTTATTAAACAGTTACTCTGCTGTTATACCACTGTAATCCCACTGTTCTCATCATATGTTATTTTTTGTGAATGCAGTGAGATGTTAGTGTTGTACAACGACGACGTCGGCGTGTTTTTGGATAGGGGGGATATTGTTTCCATTGTAGATGCAGCTGCTATGATGACAACAAGAGTAGTGGATGTTTGGTCAATTCTTTTGAATTCGTTGGAGTTTGAGGAACGTTCAGAACCAAGCTCAATGTTTTTCGGAGTTCGTCATATGGTATTTTGTTTTTTCTTTTGCTATTTTGCGTTATTAGCTACAGATTGACTCACAAGTATTGATATAAAGTTAAACTTGTGCACTATTTTTGGTTGTTTATGCTTTCTGTTTTGAAGGATCCTCTTTATTCACTCTTAGAGAACTTTGATTCCTCAAGTCCTCTTGACGGTCCGGGTAAGAAGCTGTTGGCATTCTGGAATGTGTTTTTCGATTCCTGCAATGGGAGATGTCGTCTGAACTCCGACCTTGTGTTTGTGCCGATTTTGTACAATGATCACTACTCTTGTTTCTGCATCAACTTTATGAATGAATCGATTGGATATTTTGGACAACATGACTCACGATTCCAAGCAAAGAGCCGATTACAGAAGATTGGCCGAGATTGTGGCAAACTATATGTATGTTTTTATGGAGAGTCATAATGTTCCGAAGTCTGAAGATTGCCGCAATTTCGAAATCGTTGATGCTCCTTTTAAATGGAAAAAGAAGGAACTGCTGAATTCCGAGTCGGGGTGTTTCTTGCTGTACACGATGGCGGAATATGGTGGAAGCGTGTTTGAGTGCAATCTTCACAAAGAAGATTGCTCGTCAAGCTTCTGTGTTGAAATGTCGGCTTCCCTGATCTTGGCGGATATTAATCTTTATAGGCAAGTAGTTCTTGACAAAGTGATGGCTTGTGAGACTGAAAGGCCGAAGACGTTGGGTTTGGCGGCAGCAAGGAACAAGTTGCCAGAAGTGCAACCCGAAGTGCAACCCCAATCATCTGTTGGTAGTGAAGAGTCAGGCATCGTCATGAATGCAGTACCTTTGACTGTTGTGTATCCAGGGAAGTCAGACTAAGTTAGTGTAAACTGTGTTGTTAAACAGTTAGTGTGCTATTGATGCACTGTTATTCTGTATAATTACTAGTTTATTGTGCTGTTATTCCCGTATTATTCTAGTGTTATTCCAGTGTGTACTCTAATTTAATTGGGTTTTCATATTACTTGTACTTTTTTCAAACACCATCCATTTTTACTCTAATCCCACAGTTATTTTGCTGTTATTGCAGTATTATTCAGTATAATGAGCAGTTTGTTTGTTGTCTTTGTTATTGCACAATTAGTCTGATTATTTTAGTCTAATTAAGCTTTCTTATTACCTTTGTTTTCTACAAACACTATCCATTTCTATTCAAGTGTAAATTTAGTCAAGTGTAAAAGCAGTGGTTTAGACTGCGTTTTTTCCAGTGTTATTCTACCATTATTCTCTGCATTATAAAGTATTACTCCGCATAATAAGCAACTACTCTGCTGTTATTGTACTATTAGTCTACACTTATTGTGCTGTTATTCCACTAGTTTAATTAAGGTTTACAAACACTATCCAATTTCTACGAAGAATATGCATTTTCTATTCAATTGGCAATGGCTGTTTTTTCTCAACTGTGATTCTATTCTTATTGCACCGTTATTCTGCTGTTATTGCACTATTATTCCGCATAACAAGTAGTTTATTCAGCTATTATTGCAGTATTATTCCACAAAAGGACTAGTTTATTCTGCTGTTATTTCACTGTTAGTCCAACATTATTTTGTTAAAACTATTCATTTTTATCCAAGTGTAAATTTAGTCAAGTGTAAAAGCAAAGTGGTTTAGACGCTTTTTATTCCATCGTTATTCTACCATTATTTCTCATTGTTATTAAAGTATTTATTCCGCATAATTTAGCGATTATTATGTTATATTGCACTATTATTCGGCAAAGACTTCTGTTATTCCAACATTACTTAAACATAGTAGTAAATAGTAGTTAAAGATAGTAATTACATAATAAACATTAACGATCTAAAATATTAAAGCCATTTTTTTAAAAGCAATAAATATTTTAAACATATTTAAAAAAAGCCCTGGCCCATCATCGTTAGATTTTTATATCTTTATTCTATTCTCTCGACGCTCTGCGCGCCGGTCCTTGGACAAAGTGTTCTCAACTTCCACCGACTCATCCTCAAAAGGGTTTTTGTATGCTTTCATAAGTTCCATGGCTTTCGAATCGGTGTCCAATCGCAGAGATCGAAATATCGACTTCAGTGTAATACTTCCTCAGAGCATTCACACCAACAATGAATTGATTGTCCATGTCGGCTTCCGTGTAGTTCCTATTTTTCTTTTCCTTCAACTGTCTACGCATACGTTTATTTTGAAGTTCAGCAACCTTCAACTTTGCCTTAACACTGTCGACCTCTCTTATTAAGGCCTCTTCACGGTTTTCTGCTGCCTCTAAATTTGTCCTTGTGTCGATCAACTCTATCGTGAGGGTCTCTATCGTCCGTTTTGCTTCATTGATTTCCTCCCTTGTCGGGGACCTTCGGCTATCGTCAGTTACGTCACGCATCCTGCAGCATTGGAAGTATGAAACTTTTTGCATTATAAAAAGATGTTTAAAATATTTCAACCAAATTAAAAGCAAACTAAAGCAGAAGAAAGAGAATTACCTTTTCTGCAGCATAGAGTATAGTGTTGACAGATAAGAAAAATAAACATCAAAGAAAAATAAAGAATAGAAAGATAAAAAATTACCTTTTTGCAGAGGAGATAAAGTTTTTTTTTGGAATGGACTTTTTCAGTGTGTGTGTTTGTTTTTTTACTCGAAGTAGCAGTATTTATAGGAGCTTGGGGAATAGAAACAGTTTTTCTGTAATAAAGTATAGAAAGATAAGAAATTACCTGTTTACCAACAAAAAAAAAAAGATAAGAAATTACCTTTTGCAGAGGAGATGCAGAATTTTTCCTGGAATACAAAAGTTTTTCTGTACTTATTCAGTGTGTGTGTGTGTGTGTGTTTTTTTTTAAAACCACGCAATAGCAGTATTTATAGGGGCTTGGGGAATACAAACAGTTTTCCTTTAATTATATTAGATTAAGTTAGGTAACTGTTTTTAATAAAAACTGAAAAGTGGAACTGCTTTTTATAAATATGACTAATCTGTTATTATTCAACTATTATTGTAGTGTGTAATTGCAGTTTTATTTTTGTGGGTGGTTTGTGAAAAAACAGTCAGATAATATTAACAAAAAAAATTAAAGTAACTAGTATTAATTCTCATATAATGTAGGTCTCACTTTATTATCTAGAAGACACATTTTAGGTTAAAATGTAATTCAAACAATGACAAATAGTAAAAGTCTTTGACATTTTTAGGCGAGGTCTTCATCGTAGCCGCTGTCTTTTGCGCCTCTTTTGTCTTTGTTAGTTCATGCATCTGATTCATGTTCCTGCAATTTTTGCTTAGTATTTAGCAGCTACATTAATAGCAGAATAGCAGTAGAATAACATTAATAGCAGTAGAATAACAACACATTAATAGCAGAATAGCAGAGACTAAATTTAGCAGCTACTCTGCTGTTATTGCAGACACTATCCATTTCCACAAAGAATATCCATTTTCTATTCAAAAATAACAACACATTAATAGCAGAATAGCAGTAGAATAACACAACAGCAGCAGAATAGCAGAGTAACACAGGAATAATAGGGGAATAACAGTAGAATAAGAGGATAACATTAGAATAATAGGAGAGTATTAGTCCAGATTCATACCTCTTCAGTTTCTGATTCTTCTTCATCATCGTCATCAGAAGGGGGACTTTCAGCAAATGGAAGATTACAAGTTCTACTGTTGTGGTTCACCCACTTCTTGCAGTTACCGCATCTTCGCTTCCTCTTTTGTGGCTTGCTCTTGGCCTTTTCTTTCGACGACCTTAATCTTTTACCACTGCCCTTATTCTTGGCTTTGTTTGGCGGTCGAAGGTCAATATCATTTGAAGCTGTGATGCCGAGAAGAGCCTCGATTTCCTGGTTTTTAGTTTTCGGTTCAATTGGTCCTGTGATGTTCTCCCGATGTGTCGGGTTTTTCGCCGATTGCTTTCATTTCGTTTAACCGTAGCATAACTGTCCATCACCCCGACAGTTGCATAAATCTCAGACCAAACCTTTGACATCTCAGCTTTCTTGATGTCAGTTTCATCAATGTCTTCTATCACCTTTCCATTTTCATCTCGGACAATTGGCCTGTAGGATTTCTTTGTCCATCGAGCAAGGACATAAGGGTCAGGTATCCTGTGGAACTGCCTACCATTCCACACCCACAGTATATGGCGACAGACAATGCTATGCCTCTCAAACAGCTTACATGCACATTTGCTCTCGTTAGTTTTGGTGTTAAATTCAACTCGGAAGCTCCTGTGCTTCAGTCCATCACGAACATCATGGTACTCCACTGTCCCTACTGTTGTCAACCCCCCGACCCCCATGCTGCATATGGCATGTTTGACTTCATTCTGAAAGTCCCCAAAGATAGGATGTGTGTAGACAAGGGAGGCATGCATCTCTACCTTCATCGGCCCTACTTTCTTGAGCATACTATGCTCATTGGCATTATCCATCCTCCTTTGTGTATGCCTTTGCTGCTCTATTGCGGAATTGTACCTCATCCAGAACTCGATGAGGGTTCCAAAGTGGCTTTCAAACCGCTTGAAATAGCTGTTTGAACTTTCGGATCTCTGGGTTGTTCGCAACAAACAACCTAGAGGCAGATCCCGAAAGTATGCCGGTATCCACTTTTGTCTGATTGCAAAGACATACTTCAACCACCGGTTGCTTTCCATACCATGGGCTTTAATAACATTTTCCGATTCTGTTTCAAATTGTCGCTCGAGGTCGACATCCCAAACAACGACATTTATGTCGGTCATAAATTCCGTATCATTGCAGATTGCCCTTCCCACTTTCTCGGGCATTTTTCGCATGATATGCCACATGCGCAAGACTTGTGCATGAGAATGGTTGAAGACATTTGGGCATGCCTTTTTAATTCCAGGGCACTTTGGTCCGTAATTACACATTGAGGTTTCTTTCTTTGCCCCATTGCTTCGAGGATTTTTTTAAAAATCCACCCAAATGAATGCTGACTCTCGAAGTCAAGTAACCCAGCTGCAAAAGTTACCGTCTTCTTGTTGTGGTCTACTCCGGTGAAGGGAATAAACATCATGAAATATTTGTTTGTCCCATAAGTAGGGTCAAACGAGATCGTGTCTCCATATAACTTGTAGTTGTTTATCTCTTCCTTATCAGCCCAAATAACCTTCGTCAATCATTTGTTCTCATCCTGATCATAAGCAAAATAGAACCCCTTTGTTTCAGCCAGCATTTTGAAATGCCCAATGAACATACTAGCATCCTTATCCCCAATGTAACACTTGATATTTCGTTTGAAGTTTTTGAAGTCTAGCAAAGTGGCACCGATATTCTGATAACCATTTGAGTATTCCTTGAGAATTTTGAAGCTCAATGTTGGACCTATGTTGAGCTTAGTATGATCAATAATGGTCCTCTTAATGTAGTCATGGACGTCCCTTGAGAGCTTCTGGAACTCCCTGTTTTTGACAGAGTAAAGAGAGTGATTGTGAACGTCTACAAAGACATCCACAATATACCCACCGGTCCGTCGTGCCCTGCTTTTTTCACGGGTTCTCAACCTCATGTGCGCCTTGCAGCCACACCTTGTCAGAGCATGCTTCTTTGGCTGTCTAATTCATCGCTCTTTGTTCTCTCATCGTACTCAAATTACCACTTCGTGATTTGTTGCTTCAAGTCGATTTTCTTTTCATATCCCTATACCTATCTGTTACTGGACAGTGATTTGACGCCGACGCCCCCTTATATTGTGCATTTGTGTACCTTCTCACATCAAATCCGCAAGCCGTGCATATATCTTTGTAGTAGAACTGTCTTGCATCGTCCAAGGTAAGAAAGAACATGCCACGTTTAGGCGTAAAATCACTCTCAACAGTCCTTACCCGCTCGGTCCCGGTGTCTCTGCTGTAATGAAGAGTTGGAACAAACTCATCGTTTTCTTAAATCTCGAACAGGTTGAGTGGTGTATATATTGTTATTAGAAGAATCCCCAATAGTTAAGACTGCATTGTCTTCAACAATAGACACAGAGAAAGATCTCATGACGATAAATTAATATAATGAGTACAATCAGTGGACAACAAAATCACAATAACATCACAATAATAAAGAGTAGCATGGGGAGAGATCAAAATTGCGTAATGTGACAATAACAGATATGATAACAAACGGTGGGAAACAGACGACAATCAATAACATCACAATAACACTAAATGTGTTTATCTTATGCTACTCTCTTATCACCCGTATATTTTCACGCTACAAAGACAATAATATCACAACAATAGTAGCATAATATCGAATAACAAGACAATAATATGAACATGTTTCTCTACTTTTACAATAATAGTACAAGAATATCGAATAAAAGTACTCGATTCTACTTTATTACATACGAGATAATCTTTCGTATTTATTATGTTACTCTTTTGCAAGGCATATATTTTCATGCTATTGCACAATAATAGCACAATAATATTACAATAATATCACAATAATAAATCGAATAATATAATCATGTTACTGCATCCGTTACAATAATAGTACATTAATATCGAATAACATTCTCTTTTTCTACTCTAATACAAGCCGGAAATACAATAATATCGAATAACAAATTTGAGAAACACATAGAAATCAATAATTGATTTATAAACAACGGCGGATAAAGAGATAAGAATCAATAGCAAAGATTACTGTTTCCAACTCATTTGATATATATATATATATATATATATATATATATATATATATATATATATATATATATATATATATATATATATAGAGAGAGAGAGAGAGAGAGAGAGAGAGAGAGAGAGAGAGAGAGAGAGAGAGAGAGAGAGAGAGTTAGGATCCGGTGAGAACCACTAACATAATGAGAACCGTGAGAACCCTTACTAAATCATCATCGAATCTTGTTCCGAAAGTTTTGATGGATCATTTAACCTTTGTTTAGTTTATTCAAACACAATTTTAGTATAGTTAAACAAAATTTATTAATTTTATTAACAAAATATAAACTTAATGTAGAAAAATACAATTCGGTATACTAAAATGGCTATAGATGCACGAAAACGAATATTAAGTGCATGAAAATTGTTACGTGCATGAAAATGATTACTAGGTGCATGAAAATATCAGGCTCTAGGTGCATGAAAATGAGTTCTAGGTGCAAGAAAATTGTTAGATAAATACATGAAAATTAATAAAATATTTCTCATCTCGATTTCCTTCAATAATTTATACTTTTTGGGCCTAAAAATATGTTATCTAGCCATAAAATTATATGCCGAATCCAAATATGTCGTTATTTTTTAGTAAAAAAATCCATAAAGCGGAGTTCTCATGTTTCTCATTATATTGGTGATTCTCACAGGATCCCAATATATATATATATATATATATATATATATATATATATATATATATATATATATATATATATATATATATGGTGAGTTGTGAGTTTTTATGGATTTTTAAGGAGTCTTTTTTAATTATTCCGTACAAGGGATGGAAACAAATACTCCCTCCCTCCGGTCAATCAATTGTTGTCATTTCATTTTGGCACAAATACCAAGGAAAGAGGAAGTGATCAATTACTAAATGACAAGTAGAACAAATTGAGTGTAAATGATCAAATTGGTCATCAAGTTCATTCTTAAAATAGAAAGGATAACAATTTATTGAGACACCCTAATATGAAAAAGACAACAAATGACAGCGATAGAGGGAGTAATGATCTTTCTATCTCGGACGGAAGTACTACACTAATTTAGAGATAATTTGCAATGTCCCATCTCCTTCCACTATTTTCACTCCAACTCTGAACCATGGCTGCAACCTGTCACCTCTAACACCATTCACATCCATGCATGTCCAGCCGCCTCCAACACTAATTTATCACCCAAATTCGACCACCACCTTCTCGAATCACCTACATCAGCAGCCATTCCGTGCATCCCAATCGACGACCACCAAGCACCTTATTTCGAAGTCGAAACCGACCTATGCTGCACTTAATCGACCCACCATCGCACCTAGTTCCACATGGGCCGACCAATGAAGCCTCACTTGTCTCCGCCTTGCTGCAAAAACCTTCTCTTCCATGAAACAGTCACCACACACAAAGTCGGAATCAAACCTGAGTATCGTCCCAACTCCCAAAGCACCATACACCTCCTCAACTTAAACCACCATGACTCGAACTCAGAAGCCCAGAAAAGACCGGTTAAAACTCGAACCCAATTCAAGCACCACGATTGACCTAATAAGAAATTAAAAATAATAGTCAAACCATTCCTAATGTCACTCCTAATCATACGCATGACAAAGGATCAAATAAAGCAACAAAATATTCTAATTGCCAATCATCAGAATGATTGATTTATTTTCCTTAATTGTACAAATTAGTCAATAATTATGTGTAAATACAATATAATACTTTAAACAACGTATATTTTGTTAACAGTATAATTTATAAATATTTACACTTTGTATGCAATTGATCATCTCAATAATAATACTTCATAGGTCATATTCTTTTTCATAATCTCATACAGCCAACATGGCCGACGTCGAGCCCAAATTTCAACTCAAGCTGACCATCGCTGCCTTCATTTGCTCAACTCCACACCGGAATCGTTCGACTATCATTACTTTCCACATCAATTCGCCTGTCATGCTCGAGCAGAAATCACATCAGCTTTGTCCCCCTCGCCTTTCGACTTGTGCTGCCAAAATCACAAAATCACCATCGCTTTTACAATCCGGGAAAACGAATCTTTTTCCTAGATAGCAAACAAAGAGCAAATTTATTAGATTATACATTCGTAACAAAAGTAGAGTGGTTACAGGAAACAAATTAAAAATGATCGATAATAAAAATGAGTTTTTGGAAGAAAATGGAGGGTACATATATATATGGGGAGGGAAAATTCAATCGATAGGGGGAAGAGGCTCAAAACTTACAAATGCAATTCAATGAAATTCATGAGTTGTTAATGCTTTGTTTTTATGGTAATGCTTTGTTTTAATGGTAATTAAGATGAGGAGATGGAGAGGTAGAGTAGCGGTGGCACTGAAGAGCTTATTGAAACGCTTGTTATTATTATTTTTTTTTTTTTGATGTGCCATTTAATTTTTACTTTATTGGACCATAAAAGTTAGAAGCCTAAAAAGAGGAGAAGGCTAGTATAATGACGCTGCTAACATTTTCTTCAATTGTGACGTGGCTTTTCTTGATCTTAATTGGCATTGTCTACGTGGCATTAATGAGTCATTTTAGGTAGGTTTTTAATAAGATTTTATAGATATGTGATGGAATGAGTTCTTTTTGTATTTAAAGATTAATACAGTATGTGATTAGAAAACACAAAGGAAAAAATAGAGTGCAGAGCAGCCATATAAGAATTGTCATTACAAATATTTATACAAAGCATGTCGGTTATTAAGACATGCGTCAAAGCTAGAACGCATATTGTCGAATATTTGTTATTTACATAAATTGTAATCTTGGAAAATCTTACTATTTTCGTGTTAAATCAAAGTGTACATTAGAGTCGCCCAAATTTATAAACTACTTATTCTATATTTTTAATATGGAGTAAATAGTTATACGTATTTACTTACGGATAGTGATAGTTTCTCACCGGGTGACGCCCAAATTGGTGTCACCCTCTCACAATCATTCTTAACTGAAGGTGTCCCCACTCACCCCATGTGAGAGAGTGGCGTCTAAATTGAGTGTTACCCATGGCGCCCTTTCATTTTCCTTTATTTATAGGCACTTGGACAATATATTTATGAAACGTTTGTTCGAGTCTTCTCATCCTCATTTTCAAATTGCCATTATTTGTAAACAATTCCTACCGTTATCTCATAGGATATATTCCTACAAATTCATTACCAAAAGAAGGTAATATTCCACAAGAAATCATCATTACATGAATGTATGATATGTTAATGTAAGTCTATGAGCCTAGCTAGGTTGATTATTGAGCTTTTGAGAATTGAAGAGGTTAAATTAATACGTAATTCAATTAGTTTAGTTATATTTTAATCACAAAGGATGGGGTTAGAGATAATTAAGGGCATAACCACTAAATCTCAGTTTCTCTCGTTTATTTTGCCAAGTTAAATGGTGATGATTAGTTGGAGTCACATTTAATCGTGTGACTCCCGTAAGGACTTGCGAGGTTATTGTTAGGAAAATGAGAAGGTAGTATTATATGGAAGTTCGGCCAAACAAGAATTTTACATGGTACTATGATTTAACTCAATATTTGATTTTGAACGAGGGGTAAGTATGATTTAGATCCATGCATGCTAATAAGTTTAAAAGTCTTCAAATCATATAAACCGAACTTGAAATTTTCTCTTAGTTTCTGTAAGTTGGCCAAGACTCAAGCCCAATTAAAGACAAGCATGATACATGGAGCTAATTCATCAAAAATTAATTTATAATGTTAAAAAACGTGGTCAACTAAAACCATACGTAGCCCGACTACTACTGAACGAATTATAATCCATATGAAATATTTTTTTAATTTAGAGATAATATTCAAGATGTAAATTAATTAAGAGATAATATTCAAGATGTAAATTAATTATATATTAGAGAAAAACAAATTTTATCACATCATGATCATAAACAACTCTATTGAAATTGTAAAGCTAATAAAATTCTGTTATTTGAGAATATAATACATAAATTTTACTTAAAACTATACTCCCTCCACTTTTTTATATATGACGTTTTACATTTACGAGGTAAGCCTTTGACTTTAATATTTACAAAAATATATTTGTTCAAAAAATATAAAAATGGTACCATTAAATTCCTTACGAAAAACTCTTTCATATGAATATACATATCATAATATTTAGTCTTATATTTTAAGAGATATTGAAGAGAGAAGGAAGTGTCTCGAAATGTGAGAAAGTCATATATAAAAAAATAGAGGGAGTAATTAATAATCTTTACCTGCCATATAAGTTCACACAAACAAATACGAGTAGTGTGCTACAAGTGAAGACGTGCTACGACTGAAGAGTTTGGTTGATACTAAAATTAGTTCTACGTAATATTTAAATAAATAACTAAATTATTTATGACAATTACATAAAGATTACTCCGAATTTGTGTAAGACACAATATCTTATTTGTATTGTATATATAAAAGCTCCGTATAAATACTACCCCTTAAATTTGCCTTCCCATAAATAACATGTTTGTCTTCTTTATATATTGATCACTGTTACGTCTTATATTATATACTACGTACAAGATGTTTGCCATGATTTTTTTTACTAATGATAGTTTTTTGTTATGTTGACAGGAGATCGTATTGAGGATGTTTGCACAAATTAAAGTTCGAATCCATGGTAAATCCTCACACCTAATAACTATATCATGCATGTTATATATGGAGTATACGAGTAATTTCGATGGAGTTACTTCATGCTAATGTGTAGAAGCACACGGGTCAGATTTCGTTGAGTTCGCTCGATTACTCCAACTTCTTTTAAAGTGAAGCTATGGTAGGGTTAACCGCTCTCCAAATTTTTTTTTGTACGGAATATAAAGGTAGAATTAGTTAGGAATATTAGTTTGTACTCCTATTAGTTTATATTAGTGAGTAAAAATTTCTAAGAACACTTGGGAGTACTTGCAGTGAGTAAAAGAGAACGGGTACGTTTACAGTACTGTTGTTTGTACTAAGAATTTGAAAAAAAAATCCATTGGATGTTAGCGAGGAGATCAAATTTCTAATTATAGATAAATTTCTATTACTATTACACAAGCAAGTCTCCGTAGGTAAAGACTGTCTTACATTTAATTTAGTGCGAGAAATAGCAAAATTACTCTCAAAAGTAACGAGAAACGAAAAAATAAATAAATTGCTACCCCTATTATATGAGAGGTATATAAATATTATTAAGGAACCGTCTCTGTTTGTAATATTATAGAGACTAAACAATTGCAACTCCATCATCAATCGAATGTATATATAAGGTCGGATTTCAACTCCTTAGCCTTGCGTAAATATTTTGCTATAGATACGGAGTATAAGTATATTTGGGACACCAGTGGCGCCCTAATCAGGTTTCACCATCTTATATGCATTCTTAATTGAAAGGGTTCTCACTTTTCCCATGTGAGAGGGTGACGCCCTTTCATTTTCCTATTGGTAAAGAGGTCGTTATGGCATGCAAGCTAAGGGATGTTAGCTTATTTTCTTAACCACTGAGCAAAGTTTATATAATACCAAGACTTGAATGGCTGAGTAGTAAATTAGTTTATGATTACTGGACGGAATGCAAAATTTTGACAATTTGGTTAATGATGTTGATGCTAGCAATCAAGTAGTTTCGAGGGTATGATATTAGCTAACAATCAATCAATACTATATATTAATTCCAGAAACCAAGGGACTTCAATGTAATTAAAGAAAGTTATAAAAATTAATTATACTATATAGTTTTAAATCACTAGCACCGTGTGATGGACCCGATTAAGGGATCTCAATGCAAATATTATATAATTTGGGTTAAAATTAAATTATATAGAAGCTTGGTAATTTTCCTAAACATTTGTAAGACACTAAAACATGGTCAATTTCCTTAATAAAATAAAATAATCAATACTATAGTCAATTTCAAGGAGACTAAAAGAAAGCAGATGTGATAATTTTCCTAAATATTTATAAAAGACTAGAAGATGGTCAATTTCCTTAAAATAAAATAATTAATTGGTATAAACATGCACACTTATGGTATTAATTATTTTCATCATAAAATTATATATTAAATTTAAAATCTATGCAATTTTATTAAATTTTATAGTTTATTAAATGTATAGAGATGTTAATTATTTAACATACAAAAATATAATATAAGTAGGTTATAAATATTTAAGTTAGATTCCATAATATATAATATTGCATAATTCTTTCGATTTGATTTAATGCATATATGTAATATATTTATATTTATATAAATATATAATCCTCTTAAAATTGCATGCCTAAGTAGTAAAAGTAATTTCGTCATTAAATAAAAGAATTGTAGTAACATTGGATATAGTTATATGATAAAAATCACTCATTTGAATAGTAAAAGTAACAATATTATCATCGAGATTAGTGAAAGTGGTAGAAACAACAGCGGGAGTAGTGAAATAATCAATATTAATGCGGCAATAGTGAAAGTAACAATAATTACGGCGGGAGTAGTGAAATTATCAATATTAATGCGGCAGTAGTGACAGTAACAATAATTGCGGCGGAAGTAGTGAAAGTAACAATGATTACGAGCGAGTAGTGAAATGTTATTACTATTGTTTCATTAATAAGAGTAAAATATTAATAGCGGGAGTAGTGAATTTGTCTCAAAATTTATTTCACCGTAATTTTAGGATATGTCATAAAAAAATATATTAATGATAAATTTATGGGTTATGCAACTTTAAGTAATTTTATTTAATGAAAAAAAAAATTTAATGGTAAGTAGAGGTAGCCCGGACGAAGCCGGGCACCAATACTAGTATAAATTAAACGGGAAAGCACCCCATCTATGTTCAGTCAATAATACACATTATTTAATATGCTACAACTTCTTAGCTTCCCGCTTTTTTCTAAACTCAAAAGATTAATACCAATAATGGATAAATTGTGTAGGATTTTTTTTTTGGTGTAAATCGGGGTGTTCATGGTAAACGGCTGGTCAAAGAGTCTGCGTTATTCCCATGGACAGTGATCGAACTCCTAATCTCATGGTTAAGGGATGAGGTGGGCAACGACCACCACACCAAACCCATTTAGTTATTGTGTAGGATATTGTATGAAGAGTTTGTTGAGCTGACAAAAAAGAAATGCACAATTTCATATAATGTCGGATAACTTGGATTCCAAACACGATTAAGGTCCTGTTTGGTAAACAACAGATTAATATTAGCAGAAGCAGATTTAGAAAGAAGATTTGACTAGCGTAATGATTTAGCGGGTTTGACTAGCAGATTTATTTAGCAGAATTGTTTTAGAGGTGTTTGGTCTTGTGTTCATCCTTTGTTTCAGATTTTAACAAGATATTATATGCTATGTCGCACAACTATCATACATGTGTTCGTGCTAATTATCAGTTCTATGACCTGAGAGAAAAAGAGATAATTCAAAGCATAAGCTCGATAAGGGAGTAAGAGTATGCAACAAGATCAAGGACATACACCGACTTTGAGTGCTTCAATTTTCAGAGATGTTGGTTCGTGACCAAGGATAGAGAGTAGAACTCATATAAACATTGAAAATGGGGTTCCTAAAAAATAAACACAGCCTTGCAAAAATAACCCCTACATCCAAGCAATGGAAAGGTAAATACAACGAGAGAAATTGACGATGGATTTTATGAAAATGACGTGTAAGAAATTTAAAAAGAAACTAAAGTTTGCAAGACCAAACAATTTGAAACCTCCCTATCCTACTTTGTGTGAAAATGAATGGGCATCTATAAGCTTAACACTTGGTTTAGATACAAATTTGGGAAGGAAGGGGAAAGAGGAGAGGGACGGCAAGCGGTGACTTTCGTTCCAAATCTTTCATATGTTGAAAGGATTTTAATCTGGTTTATAGACTGTAGAGAGGATAAAAATCCCTCCAATTCAGCTTAATAAACAAACAATGAGATTATTACCCTCCAAATCCGTCCAAACCAAAGCCCAACGCGAAATGGCAACCCCGATTTCCGAACTCGGGATAACTTAAATAATCCAAAGAATCCAACAAGAGGTTCAGAAACACTGAAGGTGCAGTGGTCAGCCATTACCTTCTAGGCCATCACAACAATTCACCACCGTGACCAACAAAATCGACACACACCATACTTCGCATCTCCACTGCAATCCCGATCAAAAATCGTACCCAAAACCCTCGCCAAAACGAACAGAAACTACCCCTGTGTTTTGTCAAAAGCAGAGTTTCTGACCAGGCCTGTTATCGACCCTTTTAGCACCACTTAGGATCAACTTCGACCCCAAAAATTACCATATTAATAATATTTGCAGTTCCACGATTCCGAAACATCCAAGAACTCGAATTTTCGTTATCGTTTGAGCCTCCAACAACCTCAACAAAGACCGTCGCAATCAAACACTGGTCATAAAAAACAAACTTATCTTTGACCTGATGACGGAGCAGGTAGCGTTTCGTAAATTAACGAGTCAGGTATGTTGGAAATAGAGGCTTTGAGAGCTTTTTCTCTTAGTTTCCATTTGTCCCACATTGGTGAGGAAGTGGGTGTTTTATGGGTTTATATAACACCCCTTCCCTTACCTTATCACTAGTGGTCATGGGGAGTCTTTTGTAGAGACTTTGCGAGGTGCTTAATTCAGCTCGCACACGCGCGCGCGCGCGTGCCCGAGCCCGGCCCGGATCCGGATTCGTGATTCGGGATTTGGGAATCGCCTGCGGCGGGCTTGGCCTATCTTTTTGGACCCGAGTTTGTTTTTGGTTGTGTGCAGTTTCTGTCCAGATTCATCTGTTGAATCAGTCAGTCAATGACTGTTAGTGGGTGAGATTATTTCTCCCCACTACCAGCCTTGACTCCTGTTTTGCTGGAGTCGGTTTCTGGCCCTTCTGCGATTATAAATAGCAGCTCTCACTGCCACAATAATCATCAACAAAATCAATACTCTCTTCCTTCTCTATCGTCTGTCTCTCAAAACATTTCTGGGTTAAGTAAAATCGTTCCAGGTCTTGCAAACTCGAGTGGGCGAGTTTGTGAGGCAGCAGTAGTGTAATCCTTGGGGACTACCGGTCGTCGCTGATCGCCACCACGGTCGCACCGGAGAAATAGTTTTTTAAGGCAGCGGTTCCGCACCGCGTCACTACCTTTCCTCGTTTGGTATCTCTAATTCTGATCTTGCTTTTTTGCTACTGTTTTTCCGCATTTATTAATTACTGCTTCGGATTTCAGTAATTAGTTCCAACAATTTAAAAAACTATTGAATTAAGTGCAGTAGCCATGTCTGTGATTTCGAAAATTGTACCTGACATTTCGAAAATTGAGCAATTAGATGGTCGAATTATAAACGTTGGTCCTAAACCGTTGATGTTTTTGAGCAGTTGGAAATTGATTATGTTTTGTTTAAAGACCCGCCAAAACCTATTGTTCCGTCTGGATCTGAGACTACCCCTCCTCCCTCTAAAGATGTTAAGTCCAATGAAGAGGATATTGCTAAATTTGTTAAGGACAACAAAAGCGCTAGGTGTCACATACTTAATAACATGGTTAACCCATTGTTCGATTTATTTGCTGATAATAAATCGGCTAAAGTCATTTGGGAGTCCTCTTGAAAAAAAATATGGGGGATGATGACTGTCTGGGAAAAAGAAATATGTTGTGGGTAAGTGGCTGCAATTTAAGTTGGTGGATGGGAAATCTATTATGGAACAGGTTCATGTCTACGAAAACTTGTGTCTTGATATTGTTAGTGAGGGCATGAAATTAGACGACCTTTTTGTTGCTAATGTGTTGTTGGAAAAATTCCCTCCCTCCCGGTCCGAGTATAGAAATCGGCTAAAACACAAAAAGAAAGACATGTCCCTTATGGAACTTATCAGTCATATGAGGACCGAAGAGGCAAATCGCCTCAAAGACAACCCCGCTTTGTTTACCGGTCACCGTGAATGCATCTGTTCTTTCTTTGTCAAAGCTAATTTGGTTGAGTCTGGTGGTCCATCAAATGCTGCTGAAAAGTTCAAGGGTAAGGGTAAGGCCAAGGTTGGTCAGGGTAAGGGTAAAGGAAAGAAGACTGATCCAGGGAAGTACACCAAGCCGGTTGCAAAGATTCAGAAGCCTAAGGGTCCTTTGGTTTGCTATGTTTGTGGGAAACCGGGTCACAAAGCCTACCAGTGCACTGATAAGAAGACTGCTGAAGCTGAAGCCAATGCTGTGACTGATGATGTCATTGCTGCTGTGGTTGTTGATGTAACAGCCCAAGGTAACCTGCTAGCGTGATATTGTCCGCTCTGGGAGACACAACCCCCTCACGGCTTTAAAACGCGTCACACTAGGAAGAGGTAGCCACATGATTATAAACCATGCTTCGTTCCCCTCTTCTACCGATGTGGGAAGGTCACCTTCCCTCCTCCCCAGAGGAGAAGGCAGCGTCCTCGCTGCCCACCGGCACAGGCCCCGGCTCTGATACCATTTGTAACAGCCCAAGGTAACTGCTAGCGTGATATTGTCCGCTCTGGGAGACACAACCCCCTCACGGCTTTAAAACGCGTCACACTAGGAAGAGGTAGCCACATGATTATAAACCATGCTTCGTTCCCCTCTTCTACCGATGTGGGAAGGTCACCTTCCCTAACTTTCCAAGTCAGAGACAAATTTTAAAACCGAAAATCACTCGTCGACAAGAGTAGAACAAGTTATTAAACGTTTCTAATAACGAGTTCTAACATCCGATCAACGTTAAAATCAAAATAAGAGAAAGGTAATCTACTCAAATTTTCTTTTGCAAAAAGCCAAAGTAGAAATAAAGGTTTCACCTTTAAACTAAAAGGGGAGTTAAATTCCGGAAATATAATATTAAACTTTGACAAAAAAGTCATAAATAGATCAAGGTTAATAGAAATTGGATAAAATTTACAAAAATCTCAGGTTTAGCAACTCAAAACCATGATAAAGAAGTCTATACTCAAAGAACAATTAGAGAATTAAATAAATATTGCGGAAAAGTAAACACGTAATTCTACAGAAAAATTGGTAGGATATGTTTGTAATTGGTTCAACTAGCCAAAAACCTGTAATTTCAAAAAGTTTTCTAAACCAATCACAACATTTCCAACATTCCCAAGAGGCGGGTGCCAAAACCTGCAATGCTAACGAACTACTTTACATGCCATAGCTAACGATAAGAAAATGTAATGATACAAACCCAAAATAGAAAAGGGAGACATATGTCCCTAAAATGTATGTGACATAAAAAGGGTTTAAGGTCACAATGAAATAAAACCAGTCTAGGTCCCAAGGTTACTTTGCTCGCTAGCTCGTCCATGTACCCCACATATGCATCACCTACCTGTCATTCGCATTTTATACAAATACGAAAGCCACAGTCAGTGGGGAGTAACTCCGAGTTCTCCCAGCCACGAAATGTCATAATTAATATAACATGTAAACATAAGAATATGAATACGAGTCACACAATGCCTTAGCATATAGATGCTAGACAATCGTGCTTATCATGTGAACAACAATATAACAACACATAGTCCTAGCATGTGAATACTAGACCGACTCAAGCTACACTATCATGTGAGTCACATAACATCCAGGAATCCAAACTCTATCAACCATAGCCGGCTTGCATCTCACCTTCTATGATTCATAGAATCACCATACAAGAAAGGGCAATATATCAAAGACAGGCATAAGTTCTTAGTCCCGTCAATAGTCACTTTGTAACTCGAGTCTATACCACGAGGTAGGGAAGGTAATCGAACCGGTATCTTGGCTCAGCGGTTACTATTAAGAAAACATGGCCAAGAGACAACACAACCCTAGCCTAAAATCTGCGCAGACCTAGACATGCGGATACACACCACCGCACCCAAGACCCACAACTTTTTTTAAAACAAAGTGAAGTGAGTACCCTAAGGACACCACCGAAGGGTTGGCTAGTACTTAAGCTGACCCCATACTATCAAAATAAGTACCTGAGGTCATGCCCCAACTTGGATATAATTAAATTAATTTACGTCTCATATTTTTTATAACGATAATTCGTTAATATCGTCCTTTCACATAATTATTTTAGGTGACTCATATGTGGTTGAAGATGAAGAGTAATTTTGGGGTTTTAGAAGCTTTCTCAAGTTTTTACTTGTCTCTTTGCTAGCGTAAGGTAACTATTCCGAGTTACTCGACGAATTAATGTCACATTAGTAGTTGATGTTGTGTTTGTTGTTTGATAAGTGTTTAGGTGATTGATAATTATCACATGTTAGGATAGTTTATAAATTGAAATTGTAATTAATAGGCTCAAAATGAATTTTATAGTGATAAGTGTAATGTTTTGATGATTGTGCCGAAAACTGAGCCTTAGTCCCTTTGACTGATGCGATGTCAGTTAATTGAGTGATTGGTCAGCCGCAATTTAACCCGTACCTGTCGCAGGGCTGGGGTTGCGGGTAAAAATTCGGTTGAATGAATTAGATAATCGGCCTTTTTCTTGTTTTAGGCCATTTATTATATCTTAGGTTCTCATGTATAGTTGATTGTATTTAATAGTATCTTATATTGTAGAAATGGCCCTAGATTCCCCTAAAGCCTTTAATATGGTTAATATTATTAGAATTGGTAATTAGTATTGAATACTTAATGAGGATACTGTTGGATTATCTGCTGAATAGACATTTATATAGCCTTTCACATGATAGAATGTTAGAATTTATGTTGGTAAGTAGGACTCTTTTCCCTCTTATGGTTAAGTGGGTGTCTTACTTGTCTTGTGGTTAGGGTTTATTTAGGTGAAGGATTGGAAGACGAGTTCGGGGACTCGTATATTGTAGAGGATAGCGGTTAGTTGTGGTTAGGGTTTCGGTTTTGAGGACTAATTGCTCATTTTCTAGCTTAAGGTAACATATTTCGAGTTACTCGACGAAAGATCGTCACATGTTTTTGATTTTTGTATGTTTGTAATAGGTTCAATTGGGTAAAAACCTGTAATTTTTAAAACCTGAACCTGTTATAAAGATATCCAAAAGGGAAGGTGTCAAACATGCAAGGTCCAAAATATGAGAAGTTATACAAACCAAATATGAGAAAGGGAGACATATGTCCCTAAAATGTATGTGACATAAAAAGGGTTTAAGGGGCACAATGAAATAAAACCAGTCTAGGTCCCAAGGTTACTTTGCTCGCTAGCTCGTCCATGTACCCCATATATGCATCACCTACCTGTCATTCGCATTTTATACAAATACGAAAGCCACAGTCAGTGGGGAGTAACTCCGAGTTCTCCCAGCCACGAAATGTCATAATTAATATAACATGTAAACATAAGAATATGAATACGAATCACACACTGCCTTAGCATATCGATGCTAAGGCAATCGTGCTTATCATGTGAACACAATATAACGCCACATAGTCCTAGCATGTGAATACTAGACCGACTCATACTACACTATCATGTGAATCACATAACATCCAGGAATCCAAACTCTATCAACCATAGCCGGCTTGCATCTCACCTTCTATGATTCATAGAATCATCAAACAAGAAAGGGCAATATATCAAAGACAGGCATAAGTTCTTAGTCCCGTCAATAGTCACTTTGTAACTATTCCGAGTTAGGGAAGGTGACCTTCCCACATCGGTAGAAGAGGGGAACGAAGCATGGTTTATAATCATGTGGCTACCAGGGAAGGTGACCTTCCCACATCGGTAGAAGAGGGGAACGAAGCATGGTTTATAATCATGTGGCTACCTCTTCCTAGTGTGACGCGTTTTAAAGCCGTGAGGGGGTTGTGTCTCCCAGAGCGGACAATATCACGCTAGCAGGTTACCTTGGGTACATTACTGATTGAAGCTAATCGGTGGGTAATCTTCTGCTGAATGGGTCTTGATATCGGCGCTTCCGGACACCTCTGTCCGATAAGGGGTTATTTCTTTGAGTTCGAGGAGATAGCTGATGGGGAATGCGTCTACATGGGTAATTCTTCAGCTGCAAAGATCACAGGCAAAGGCAAGATCTTTCTCAAACTCACCTCGGGGAAAACACTTGCTCTCAATAATGTTTTATTTGTACCCACATTGCGTCGAAACCTCGTGTCTGGTGCCTTATTGAACAAAGCTGGTTTGAAACTTGTTTTTGAGGCTGACAAGGTTGTAATGTCGCGCAATGGGGAATTTGTGGGCAAGGGTTATCTGTCTGGGGGTCTTTTTGTACTGAACACTGATTCTGCTTTTAATAATATTGCATCTATACCTTATATCGTTGAGTCTATTGATGTTTGGCATGGTAGATTAGGTCATGTGAATATCGACTACATTAAAAAACTTAGAACCTTGAGTTTAATTCCAAGTTTGTCGAGTCAAGAATTCTCTAAATGTGGTAGCTGTGTTGAGGCTAAATTCACAAAGAAACCTAGTAAACCTGTGACAACTAGGACTACGAGTCTTCTTGAGTTAATTCACACCGACCTAGCTGACTTCAAAAATGTTGCAAGTAGAGGTGGCAAGAATTATTATGTGACTTTTATAGACGACTGTTCGAGGTACACCCGAGTTTTTTTGCTTAAGACTAAAGATGAAGCAGAACAATCGTTTATAAACTTTAAAAATGAGGTCGAAAATCAACTCGACAGGAAGATTAAAAGGGTAAGGTCTGATAGAGGTGGTGAGTATAAATCCAGTTATTTAGCGGACTTTTGTGCTGCAAACGGTTTAATACATGAGACTAGTCCACCTTACTTACCCCAATCCAATGGTATAGCTGAACGTAAAAATAGAACTTTAAAGGAGATGATGAATGCTATGCTTTTAAGTTCTGGCCTGTCTGACGATATGTGGGGGGAAGCAATACTTTCTGCTTGTCATATTCTTAACCGTGTACCTCATAAGAAAATTGACAAGACACCCTACGAGATTTGGAAGGGCTATCCTCCTAACCTAAGTTACCTTAGAGTGTGGGGGTGTTTGGTTAAAGTGGGTTTACCTGACTTTAGGAGACCTACCGTTGGACCTAAGACCTATGACTGTGTTTTTATAGGTTATGCTCAAAATAGCTCTGCTTATAGATTTATGTCTTTAAGTGACCGTTCTATATCTGAGGCTAGAGATGCCGAATTTTTTGAGCATGTTTTCCCTTTTCAGAAAAATGTTGTTTCATCTACTTCCTTACCTGTTGCATCTGTTGATATGTCTTCTCATGCTAGTTGTAGTAGCACTCCTATTGATCATGCTGTTGAACCTAGGAGGAGTAAAAGACCTAGATGTCCAAAGGATTACAGTGATTATGTTACAACACATTTATCTGAATATGGATACTCTGTATGTGCAAGTGATGAGTTTGTTTCAGCGTTTTTAATAGAGGATGACCCAAAAACCTATAGTGAGGCAATGAAATCCATTGATGCTAATTTTTGGAAAGATGCTATTAAAAGTGAACTTGATTCTATTGTTTCTAATCAGACTTGGGAGTTGACTGATTTACCTAAAGGTAGTAAACCCATTACGAGTAAATGGATCTTTAAAAAGAAAATGAGACCCAACGGTACAATAGAAAGGTTCAAAGCTAGACTTGTAGTTAGAGGCTTTACACAAAAGAAGGGCATTGATTACTTTGATACCTATTCTCCTGTGACCAAAATTTCGACTATAAGAACTCTTGTCGCTTTAGCTGCTATTCATAACCTAATTATACATCAGATGGATGTTAAAACTGCTTTCTTGAATGGTGAGCTAAAGGAAGAGATCTATATGTCGCAACCTGAAGGGTTTGTGATTAAGGGTCAAGATAATAAAGTGTGTAAACTGAACAAGTCACTTTATGGTCTGAAACAAGCACCTAAACAGTGGTATGAGAAATTCAACACTACCTTGATGAGTAATGGCTTTATGATTAACAATTCTGATTCATGTGTTTATTCCAAAGTGATAGAATCTAATTGTGTTATTATATGCCTATATGTGGATGACATGCTTATTTTTGGTAATAATTTAGATGTGATAATTAAAACCAAAGAATTTCTGTCATCACACTTTGAGATGAAGGACTTAGGAGAAGCCGATGTTATCCTAGGGGTTAAGGTTATCCGAAACTCCAATGGAATTTCTTTGAGTCAATCTCATTATGTTGAAAAGGTGTTGAAAAAGTTTAATCGCTTTGATGTTGTGCCTGCTAGAACACCCTATGATTCTAGTGTACATTTGAGTAAAAACTTGGGTAACAAAGATTTCCCGGAAGAGTATGCTAAAATCCTAGGGAGTGTGATGTTTCTTATGAACTGTACTCGACCAGATATTGCATATGCGGTTAGTAGACTGAGTCGTTATACACATAACCCTGGTAATGAACATTGGAATGCTCTTCGTCGTTTGCTAAAATACCTAAGAGGAACAGTTGATCTGTGTTTGCATTATGGTAAATTTCTCTTTGTGTTAGAAGGATATTGTGATGCAAATTGGGTTGCAGGTAACGATGAGATTTGTTCTACTAGTGGTTATGTCTTCACCATGGGTGGAGGTGCGATATCGTGGAAGTCTTCTAAACAGACTTGTATTGCACGCTCTACCATGGAGTCGGAGTTCATAGCTCTTGAGTTGGCAGGACAAGAAGCTGATTGGCTGAAAAACCTATTGGTGATGTACCAAAAGTATGGGGAGGACGGATGACACCGGTCTCCATCTTTGTGTGACTCGAAAGTCGCTATTGGCGTTGCAAAGAATAGTGTCTACAATTCGAAAAAGAGACACATGCGAATAAGGCACGCTGCAGTTAAACAACTCCTTGAGAATGGAGTGATTACTGTGGACTATGTGAAGTCCGAAAGTAATCTTGCTGATCCCTTTACTAAGGGGTTGACTAAGAGATTAGTCGTTAATACGTCGAGGGGAATGGGGCTTAGGTCCTTGAGTCAAGGTTGAGATTGACTAGGTCCAAAGTTTCCATTCCTATGGCGTAGTATGATTCATAGCCTTTATGGTGGTGCTTTTGAGACGCACTTGATGAATTATACACTAGGTTGGACTTAGGTCCTTAATGACTCATGTGAGAAGTGCTATTGAGAAGCACTTGAGCCACCTACGTAGGTGTAATGATCCTAAGACTATGAGAAGTCTTGTGGTCACACCTATCAGTACCAAGGTAACGCATAAGCTCTAAAAGAGCGCGTTGCACTCTGAAATCGCGGGACGATCTTAATTTGAAGGTATGATATGTGTAGTGGGGGGTATCGACCGAAGTTCAGCTAGGAATTCAAATCGCAAGATATTCTCTAGTTGTAAGTAAGTTGTTTCCTCATTTCACTAAAGTGTCAATTCAAATCGAAAGATATTGATACCTAAGTATCCATCCTTCCTTTACCCAGGAATTCTTCTTTCTCTGGCTCTGGCGCCTCTAGTGGGGGATTGTTGGAAATAGAGGCTTTGAGAGCTTTTTCTCTTAGTTTCCATTTGTCCCACATTGGTGAGGAAGTGGGTGTTTTATGGGTTTATATAACACCCCTTCCCTTACCTTATCACTAGTGGTCATGGGGAGTCTTTTGTAGAGACTTTGCGAGGTGCTTAATTCAGCTCGCACACGCGCGCGCGCGCGTGCCCGAGCCCGGCCCGGATCCGGATTCGGGATTCGGGATTCGGGATTCGGGATTTGGCAATCGCCTGCGGCGGGCTTGGCCTATCTTTTTGAACCCGAGTTTGTTTTTGGTTGTGTGCAGTTTCTGTCCAGATTCATCTGTTGAATCAGTCAGTCAATGACTGTTAGTGGGTGAGATTATTTCTCCCCACTACCAGCCTTGACTCCTGTTTTGCTGGAGTCGGTTTCTGGCCCTTCTGCGATTATAAATAGCAGCTCTCACTGCCACAATAATCATCAACAAAATCAATACTCTCTTCCTTCTCTATCGTCTGTCTCTCAAAACATTTCTGGGTTAAGTAAAATCGTTCCAGGTCTTGCAAACTCGAGTGGGCGAGTTTGTGAGGCAGCAGTAGTGTAATCCTTGGGGACTACCGGTCGTCGCTGATCGCCACCACGGTCGCACCGGAGAAATAGTTTTTTAAGGCAGCGGTTCCGCACCGCGTCACTACCTTTCCTCGTTTGGTATCTCTAATTCTGATCTTGCTTTTTTGCTACTGTTTTTCCGCATTTATTAATTACTGCTTCGGATTTCAGTAATTAGTTCCAACAAGGTAAAGTTTCACAGATCAAAATTTACGAGTTTGACCCTACAAAAAAAGATTGAGTCAAATTTAGTTTTGTGACGACTTGAGAATTTCCTTATTTTCCTCTCACTCCATTTTACTGTAATTATTTTTTTGTTCACCAAATAATGAATTTAAGATGACATTTAAAAAAAAAAAAAAAGAACGATTACACAAAAATAATTGCAGCTAAACTAAAATAATACACTAAAATCCAATTTTACATACTACCTACTTTTGAAGTTTAAAATTTTGAAATTGTCTAAGTACATTATACATATACACATGTTTAGAAGAACTAAATGAATCATACCAAAAAAATAGACATTTGTTAAAGTATTTCCCTTAGTTATTTTTAAATTATAAGATTTTGAACTCCAATTCTATTATGTGTAAAATTCTTAAAAATACAATACCCATCAGGCCATCATATGAGTATAATGAGTTGGTTGACAGTTGTCACAACAGAGAAAAAATAAGAAACCTCAGTATAAGCTAAGTGTTATGAATTCACTAACTTTATAAGGTGAGTATTATTAAATTTCTTAAGAAATGTAACACTTTAAAAGGATAAGATATTAATAAAATAGAGGGAATCAATTTACTTAAAGACCACATAATTTGGATTGCTCATCATATCACATACCAAGTTATATAGGGGTATAATTTTAAAGTTTCAAAATTAGCTACCCGTGCAACGCACGGGCACAAAATCTAGTCATAACGATAAGTAAGAAGAAAAAAGTTAAATCTTATCAAAGTAAGAAACCACATGGTAAAAACGAATCATGAATTGCGCTTGAAAGTTGTTTTTATATATGCAAAGAGCCAGCTATTCGTTTCCATTGAAATCCTATTCATTAAAGCAACAACCACAGAGCCTACGTGTCGCTCTGTGGTTGAAAGTCAACAAGTCAAAGCTTTTTTTTTTTCCTGAATTTAAGCCCCACGTTCTATAGGAGCAATTAATTACAATGTTATTTGTTTTCTCTTAATTGTTCATTGTTCACGAGATACTGCCATATTCCATAACAAATACGGAGTAACAAATAGAAATCAACACTCCATTGCATAGTAGATACTACCGAATATATTGATGCGTAGAAAATATAATGTTTGTGAAGAAAAATGTTTTTGACATTATTTGAATAAATACAATAAAAGAAAATTTCAATAAAAGAAAACAACAAAAAGTTAGAAAGTTAAGGCCGCATATAATAAATGGATTAAACTTAATTACACATTTATCAAAAAAAAAAGAAAAAAGTCACAGATTTGTAAAGGAATAAAAAAAATGGAATCTGATTAAAAAAACTAAAAAAAAAAAAAAAAACTCTAAATTTGTTTCACAGATTTGTAAAGGAATAAAAAAATGGAATCTGATTAAAAAAACTAAAAAAAAAAAACTCTAAATTTGTTTCAACCTTGAACAAAGACCATCAAAAGTGTTATGTGAAAAACATCAAAGTCAGTATTAAAAAATAACGACGAAATACGTAAGAAAACGAAAAATTACTGTAAAATATTGGTTTTTATAAAAGTACTATTGTTAAGAATAAATTTGGGGATAAAAATTACAAAATTCAAGATCAAAAACCTAAACATACATATTTCTTCAAAGGCTATTTTTGAGATGGAGGTAGACAAATATATAAGTTATTAAAGATGAGGTTGGCAGTGACTAATAAACGGAGTATGGAGGCGTTGGGAGAATGATGGAGGGAGAGTATGTAGGTGACGGTGAATTAAAGCAAGGGTTAATAATTTTTTACTACTATCAAATTTATTTATAGGGCTGGTAAATCGTAGGGGCAGGGCAGCCCAATATTGTTATTGTGTGTTTAGATAATCACAAGTTTTAAATTACAGCAACTCTCATATATGACCGTCCTATACCATAGGACTGGCCCAAAAGGAGAGTAACCTAAAAATAATACTTAACTTAATTTATATTTAATTTTATTTTGACAACACGACATTTTATGATAAAAACTAACATATTTAAATATACAATTTATTAATATAAAACTCTAGGTTATCAAAATAAAATAATTTTTTTATAAGTTTATTAACTAATTTTTTTGGGCTTTTGGTTATTTGATTAAAAAGGTGAGTTATAAGTTAATTGTTTGGGCTTTTGGATTATGGTCTTATGTTATAAGACAGTCCTATAGAACAATTTGTGTTTAAATTATCATTTAAAATCCGTATATTCATCTTAACATAAGACGGGTTAAATGGAATAGATAAGATAAAACAAACGTTCCTAAAAACTAGCAAAATAATTATCTTATTTAGCGAAGTGAAGTATTATTTAACCCTTTTACTCCTAAGACGGATATACCCGTCTTAAAAGACCAATTGTCATAACTTATATATATTGAGTATAAACTATAAGGGAAGTACAAATGTACAATATTACGGATAAACGGATTTAAACTTGAGGCTATATTACGGATAAGCGGATTTAAACTATAAGGGAAGTACAATACGGAGTATTACAATATGGGCCATATTTTTTTTCACCAATTCTCATTTGTTACGGCTCTTTTCGTCATAAATTATGATGGACCTAAATGTGAAAAAAATGTGACCATTATTTTGATAAGTAACATTTTATAAGTGATTACTTTTATCATAATGTGGTCACATTTACGACCGTCACAATTTATGACCGTCATAACCAAAGTTGGTTGGTGTGAGTAATAAGGGCTCTTATCTCTTAAACAAGTGGTCAGGGGGTTCAATTTATGACTCTTGCAAATGAAAAGGCCAAATTTGGGAGGGGTCAACCCATTAAATTGCCTTCAGCACCCCGAAGAAGATTGTCCCAGCTGTCGATAGGGTATACTCCCGGTCAACACCAAAAAAAAAAAAAAAAACAATTTGTGACCGTCACAAGAGAGACCAACTTTTTTTTAGCAAGTATTGCCTGGTAAAATTTGAGTTATTCTGTTTTACACATAAATTGTTTATACTCCGTATTTGTATAGGCTAATTAACATCTTCATAGACAAATAAGCACCGGTTAAAAGTTTTTGCGATTTAAAACTATATCACTGGTTTGTATATCAAATTTTGCATCATATTTGTATAATTATATGACGGATTTGTATATTTAACAATTCGACAAAATTCCATGTAATTCTTTTGTAAGGAAATTCCATGTAATTCTTTGAAATATATGGAAAATATCTTTCTTGCAAAAAAAAAAAAGTGAAAAAAACAATTCAACAAAATTGTTCTAAAATATACACGGGTCACAATTTTCATTTTGTCCTATTTTTATTGGTTAATACTACATGATTTGTACTAGATGATAAACGGGCCAAAAGTTCTCATTTTAGTGCACCAGATCTCCAAACATGCACGTACGAGTTTGACTAAATTAAGAACGAGTATAACAATTTGCACGGGTGACTCTGCAATTAGACTAATTATGTGTTGTTATTTTTTTTATCTAAGTACTTTTGTTTCATACGTCGCTTTATATCATTTACGCTAATTGTAATTGAAATTTATAATCCAAATATAAAAACATAATACGATTATGCGAAACTCAACTATTACTTAGCTTTTGTAATATAAAATTTTCTAAAAAAAGGCAAAGAGCAATTATTGCTTTATTTTTAAATTTTATTTCTAAAAATAATTAACTAACATAAATTATTAATCAATGTAAAACGCAGCTTAAAAATCCACATTTTTGTATAGTAACAAATTTAAAAGAGCATACCCGTGCATTTTGCATGGGTTTAAGACTAATATAATTAATATTGCACGGGTTATACAACAATTCACATTGCTACAACATTTACTTTTGTTATGCTTTGATATATGACTATATAAATTATAATTTTATTATTGCCATATTTTAGATACCTTCGGTAGATACAATTTTGGTAATTGCAAACGAAATTACGATACTCATTGAGAACATGAAATATTAGTTCAGTTAAAGACCCACCATTATTAACACATCTTGATATAACATTCTAAATAAGCAACCCGTGCAATTTGCACGGGTTTAAGACTAGTACAAACCTCTTAAAAGAGAAATAGGTGGCATTGTCAATTGACAACCTACGGCTTTTATTATGATAAACATAATTTAGACAAACAAAGTCAAATTCTAACTAACTATTATCTTAATGTTAAATATATGAATTAATTTAAGTAAAAAAATTTCACAAAAGAATCGGATTATTTAAAAATGTCTTAAAATTGATCTTTAATATAAAAACATGAAGTAGTAGAGGTAGAATTCATATTCATCTAGTATTTCTAGGATTATCAATAGGAATTAGTAGTGTATAGAACATCAAATTCTAATGTTCTTTTGCAGTAATGATTTTTATTATTCTAATTTTAATCAAATTTTATTTTTATTAAATATTTATTTTATAATTAAGTAGTTCGAATAAGTTGGACTCTTTATAATCGCTCGAAAAAAGCTTCCTTTATTAATATAGATAGATATATTGCTTATCCCAAAAATGATGAATCAAAATGCTAAATTTTAAGTTGTTTTGTTGAATCATTGAGTCAAGCCAAATATATTATGACAATTTTAAATAAATGGGTTATTCGATTCGGGTTCGTGTCAAAAGACATCAACCATAACCCGACCCATTTAAGTTTTGTGTCGTGTCGTGTCGTCTCGTGTCAATCCAATTACTTAAATGGGTCACAACGTCTTAACCCTAACCCGCTAATTTCGTGTCGGGTTCGTGTCGGGTTTTCGGGTCGTGTCAATGATTACCGTCTCTAGTTAGTGAGAGTGCTATGTTTGTTTGACAATTATTATTAGACATCGGTTTTTGGTAAAACTAGACATCGATTTTTTTGGTAAAGCTCAAGTCTTTTAGTTAGATCGTAATATTGTTTTGACACCTATTCTTGTAATTGTCAGAATTTCATAAGGCGAAAAAAATACACTCACTTATATCAAATCGATCATTCTACGCTTTTGTTCGAATTATGTGAATTATTTTTTTAAGAAATGTATGAAAATTAGGTGAAATGCTGGCATACACATAAGTGACATGTTATCCTTCTTTTAGTACAAAAATCGTACCCGTCTCATAATTCCATACCAAAAATTCACATCTATTAAACGAAAGCAATTAACGCAAATTGTTACAAAATCGAAATTGATCAAATTTTGCACAACCATTTTTAGGTCGATTGCGATATATATTTGGTAAAAAATCAAAAATGATATCAACTCCACCTCACATATTACCAAAACATTTGAATGGTTGTGCTTCATATAGTCCATAGCCCTTGTATATAAGAAGTGTTCTTATTGTGAACAAAACATCATTGCAAGTTCAAAAAAACAACTCCTTCAACTTTTCATCAGGACTTCGTCATGGCACCGAGAACTCATCGAAAACACTCCAACAATTGTGCTACTACCTTAGCGAATTACTATCGCTTAAGGAACGCTTTAATAAGAGAGTCAATTGAGCTAAAATTATGTACTGGGGCGGATTCTTATACTATTTTTCAACACCCAATAACCCGGAAGTATGAAGTGTGGCCAAGTGTTGCAGAAGCACGACGCTTGGCCACTCTACACCAAAACGAGAAATACTTGAGAATCCTCGACGGTGAGGTAACCGTTGTCGACGGAGCAAATGGTGGGTTGTAAGAAGGAAATCTCTCTGTGAACAAGGATGATGATAAACATGCATGTTATTTTGAACTAAGTTATATGAAACTTGTGTTATGTATCCAAATTTCACAATAAAGAGTATACATTTTATCTTTTATATACATTGTTTGATTTTTTCTTATATTTTTCTTGGTGTTATATGAGAGACACCCATCCCGAACCCAACCTCATACCCGAACTCAATACATGAACTTGACCTGAACTCGAATTGACCAGACCCAATATAACCCGACTCGAATATTTATCACTGCAAACGGATATTATTCACAAATAACTTGATAACAGATGACCCAAAGTGACTCGGATTCGAATTAACCTGGCTCGACCCGGCCCCGACCCGTTTACCACATCTAAATATTGACCTATTTGATGAGAATTTTCTTACATTGATTTAAGAGTAAATTTTCAATTACACCCACGCTTAATCCACCTTTTTACACTTACTCCCTCGTCATTTTTTTTACACCCAAATTTTTAGCTCAGGTTATAATGTGCACCCAAAATCGATTTCAAGCCATATTTCCGTCATAATTCAAACATGGCCTGAAAATGGAGTTGGGTGCAAATTATAACCTGAGCTAATAATTTGGGTGTAAAATAAAAAACAAATTGACGTGGAGTATGTGTAAAAAGTGGATTAAACGCGGGTGTAATTGATAATTACTCTTAATTTAATTGCTTGTGGGTAAGTGCTCAAATAATTGCATGTATGTAAAATTAAAATAGGTGAATGAGTAGATTAACATAATACAATCTCTTAAAGGAAATAAGTTAATTAAATAAATTGTGAACGGTGAAATCCGTGCATATAAAAGTAGACATTATCAACGTGGTTTAAGGTATGATTATTGTTCAGCTAATCAAAGTCTTAAGAGCATTCACATTAAAGAGAATTGACCATCCTCTTAGATGAAAGAAGGTGCCAAGAGTATGAAATATTTAATGTGAAACCACTATTGAACATCCTCTTTGAAGGAGACCCTCTATTTCTAGAGGAAATACAACTTAAGCCTTTATGCTCATTCTCTTCACTAACCTATAAAAATATTGCAGGTGGACATTATTTTATTTGATTTTCAATAGAAAAAATAATTAAAATATGAAAGATGAAGTAGATAGGATCCTCTTTGATGTGGGAAAAAAAATAGAAGAAGAGAAGGAGGAGGATGAGATAGTGGAAAATGTGTTGGATGAAAGAGAATGTGATGTGTCAAAAAGATAGTGGGAGAGGGAAGGAATAAGAGGTTTGTAACATCATATCATATATTTATCTAATGCAAAAGCCAAAGCCGCTGACATGGCATCACAAAATTTGATCTCAAGATGACATGTCAATTAATGAAACAACTAAGTTCAAAACACAAATGGTAACAATGCAAATTTAAAGCTTCCATAAAAATGAACTTAAAATAAAATATGATGTATTCCCTATTCTTTAAAAATATTTTAGTTGATTTTATAGTTAACTTATGAACAACTATAATAGTAATCCAAATATAAATTTTATAGGAACTTTTTTGAAAATCATTTTTCAAGTACTTTTTTTCCAAATCACACGGGTGTAATCATTTCCAAAAGCATATGCAGGATAAAATTGGCTGAACTTATCAACTACGAGTAATTAGTGGAAAATGGAAATCATTCATTTTGAATGAACATATAAATGTTTTAAAGGTGTTAATAGCAGTATGGTTCAATACATCTATATAACTAATTTTATCAATCTTGAATATATAATGATATACAGAGACTTAATTTTTGTTATAAAATATTTATTATAAAGTATTTAATCAAAAATAAAATTGGTGATATTATATGCAATGATTACTCCTAACGTTCAAATAAAATATAATTACTAAAAATTAATCAAATAAGTTAAATAGTGATACATTTACAAAACATCAAATTTTATATCGGTTACAAACATATTTAAACCTGACTTATCTTCATCACAAAGCAATGAATTACAGTATATTTTTTAGGTATTTGTATATTTTACATAATTACATATAATTGCTAATTGAGAGTTTTTTATAGCAAACCCGTGAATTTTCACGGGTTTAAACCTAGTACTCTTCAATGTTCATGCTCTAAGACTCTTGCCACATCAGCTTTCCACTAACTTTTATTATTATTACTAGTTTGAATGCCCGTGCGCTGCAACGGGGTAATTAACTTATTTATAATGCAAAAAAAAATGTTATAAAGGTTTAATGTTTACATTTTATGTCTAATGATTTGCTTACATATTATTAAAATATCTCTTTAAAAAAAATAAAAGATTAATATATACGTAGGTTAACTCTTATTTATAATCATGTAATCACCTCACCTTATACTAATCTTTCGATGTGGTTCAATTCTACTATTTATAATTAATATATTCACCAAACTTGGATTATTTTTATGATGTGGGACAATTCTACTATTTATACGTAGTATTGTAGATACCCAGTATCTGCACCTCCCAAAAACCACTCGATGATGATCGGACTATAACGTGTTTTGATATGCGTGCGTGGATTGGCTATACGTGAGACGGTTTAATGCACTACTCGAATATGAAAAATGATTTCAAAAGTTTTCTAACTTCATTTGCATTAAAATAACACTATTTAGAGTTAAAACCGTCTTCGAACCCAAAACCGACTCAGAAACCCGCAACTCGAGTCAACCTGAGTCAACCTAAATCTCGAATGTCAAAAATAATGTCATGAATGTCTTTATCATGTCATTTCCATTAAAATAACTCTATTTAGAGTTAAAACCGTCTTCGGACCCAAAACTGACTCAGAAACCCGCAACTCGAGTCAACCTGAGTCAACCCGAGTCAACCCAAATCTCGAATGTCAAAAATAATGCCATGAATGTCTTCATCATGTCATTTCCATTAAAATGACCCTAATTAGAGTCAAAACTGACACCGAGCCAAAAACTGACTTAAAATTCAAATCCCGACTCACACGGGTCAAACCCGAGTCAAGCACACAAAACACCTACCTCAAGTAACACCCAAAATCATCTTATTAGATGCCCATATTGTTACATGACTTCTTATATGAATATCACATATCAAACTAACCAAACAATGGATGCAGAATTGGCCACGTCTAAATTGAAAAGGACATGGCACCCCATTGCATAGCAGGCTTGCTCGCGCCTCAATGGGATATCTCCTTAGCCTCCAAGCAAAATCAACCGACCTACCATCCCACATTTATCTACAAATACCCACCATCACACACCATAATCTTCACGCGAGTGTCCGCCCCTTCACCTCTCTCTTAAACTTCTAGACTCCACTTCCTAAGTCACAAAATCGACACGTGTTTACGACCTACCGATCGTAAACACAAGCCTGACACATATTGTTTGGTACCGTCGCCGTGCATTCGACCGACCCATTTGACCAACTCAATTCATCAATCAACATGTTTTAATTAACATATTTTCAACATATTTTCAAAACAAAATCCTTTTTAAGGCACTATTTTAAACTTATTTGATCGTGAGTAGTCGCTACGAGAAAACCGTCTCTAAAGTCGTCTATTTCGCAAACATCAATACACGTAAGTTTGAGGGTGTAAACAACTCACTTTATTTCATGTATTTACTGTTTTTATGAGTCTATAAGCATGAACAATGCATAACGCGATTCAAATATAGGTTAGACGAGCCAAAACCGAGTTTTGGCCTAAGACAGGAGCTCCTTGCTATGCAGGGAGGCTCGCGCCTCTTGTGGGTGTCCAGGTCAGACTCATCCGTGTTTGTTCTCGTTTTTCCTCTTTATTTCATTTCTTATTTGTAATCGATTTTTACCATTTCAAAGGTTTCAAATCATTTTTATGACAAACTTTTTAACCATAAATCATAATCACCCTTGGTTCCATATACCATGACGCCGTGACTCGGTGATATTATTGGGTTAATTACATTTTAATGGGTATTTTAACACCCTTTTATTTTATTTACCATTTTTCTCATTTATTTACATTTGTAAACATACTAGTCATAATTCATAATCATCCTTGGTTCTTTATACCATGTCGGTTTAATCCGAGTACGATGACAAACATGATTAATTACAAATAATTGAACTTAACATAATTAGTTCAAATCAAACATTTTCCTTTTACCATTTTATTATGCTTTTCAAACACGCAAATCCGACAACAAATGTTACTAACACAATAGTAATTATTCCGAGTCATGCAAACAATGCTTGCAAATCATTAATCACAAAAAACGGTTTTAAACAACCTTTTCAACAACTAGGAGACGCCCCTTTGGGTTTGTAACACCTCACGGTAATTGAAGAGGTCCAGTTATAGGCTTAAATGACTAGTGCTTAAAGGGATTGGAAATACTACTCATATCAACAAAGTGCACTTTTTTTTATGGCCATCCATGCGAAAGAACTCCAAAGTTAAGCGTACTTGGCTGGGAGTAGTCTTAGGATGGGTGACCTCCTGGGAAGGTTCTCAGGATGCGCATGAGTGAGGACAAAATGCGCTATAAAGGACCCGTGTTGATCTGTGGGCCATGTACACAGCCTGGTGAGCTATCATAAATAACCGCTCCCGACCCGGTTTGGGCCGGGGTGTTACTGTAACACCCCCATACTCCAAGTGCCTTACCAGGACCACTCAGGTATGAAGACATTACCATCTCGGTTACCCGAGGCAATGATAATCAAATAAACAATGAAGAAACAACGTTTAAATATAAATACTTAGTGAAGAGTACAATTCTCGAAACCAAACCAAAATGCAATACATGTTCTCAAACTGACTGTTCTAACTGAAATGTAAATAACTAATAAGCTACAAATGGAAGACTCCTATCATCATGTCGTGGCCATCCCGGCTATCCCAAAAGACTCATCTCAATACCTGCTCAATATCTGCTCACCATCCCCAAATGGATCACCGCAGGTTTACAAAACAACACCGGGGTCAGTACTAATCACACAATTCAATATATACCAACAATAAGATAAACAGACAGCTAAACTGTCACAAACACAATCACGCCAAATCCAATCATCTCAATCACTGACTGTCCACTAGACCAGCCCTGCCAGTGGGGGACCGCAGCCGTACCCACCAAATCCCCGCTCCACATAGTGAGCGATAACCCTGTCCATTAATGTGCACATCCCTTCTGTGGCGGGTTCCACAGAAGGCGAAACTAGGGCGTGAAGCCACTCCCACAAGTGACCCCACTCAGCCGAGGCCACGCCTCGCGAACCAACAACAACGATCACAACCACAATCACAATACAATTACTATATCAAACAACCAAACACAATACATCAACCAATATCTCATTATGGGACTAATACTGAGTAGGAAATCCTACCTGGTAAGCACACAATCAGACGGTCTCTACTGCTGAATCAAAAAGCTTCTTCTATGAACCCTCCTCCTATCATACAACACATAAAGGCTACCAAATCACATACTACACATAAAACCCCCAAATCTCTAAATTAGGGTTTAACCAAATCAAAGGAAAGACAACAAAAAGGGTACATAGATCTTACCCTCGACGCAAGGAACTCAACGGTATAATCAACGCTAAGAACTGACCTTCCAAACTCCGGGTATTGCTAATAATGCGATTAGGATGAAGAACTTGCTTGCTTTCTCTCTTAAACAGTAATTTAGGTTTTGTAAAAGTGATTTAGAATAATGACGACAAAGCTTAAATACCTTAATCGCATAATTAACAAAACCCGAGAAAACTCCCGTCAAAAAAGCTACTCGATCGAGTACCCGAGGTACTCGATCGAGTAACCCCTTACTCGATCGAGTGCCCCTGACTACTCGATCGAGTACCCAACAGTCGAAACTTTTCTAAAACGCAACTTACCCTTACTCGACGAGTAAGGCCCACTCGATAAGTACCCCAAGACTTATAAATACGGAGTATTACAGTCTTCCCTCCTTAAAAGGAACTTCGTCCCCGAAGTTCAAACCACTACTAAACAAAGGTACTCCCATAACATTCCCGACTCAACAACCACAACAAAATTCAACATAAAACATGTTACTAACCCAACTCATCCCGACAAACATCCCGACACAACCTATAAAAGGGGTATAAAACTCTTAAAAACTGTTTGCGATCATCTCCTACCCCCCTAAAAGAAACAAGGTTACGTCCCCGTAACCATACATACCTGATCAAAAAGGAAAGGGTAACGCTCTTTCATAGCCTCCTCTGGCTCCCATGTAGCTTCCTCGGTCTCGTGGTTAGACCAAAGGATCTTGAGCAGAACTGTCTCACCACTCCTAGTCTTTCTAACCTTTCGGTCTAGAATCTGTTTAGGCACCTCAAGGTATGATAAGGACTCATCTAGCTCTAAGGTCTCGGCCTCTAACACATGTGACGGGTCACTCACATACTTCCGCAGCTGCGATACATGAAACACATTATGCACTCTCTCTAATGCAGCTGGTAAAGCCAGACGATATGCAACTTCCCCAACCCGCTCTAAGATCTCATACGGCCCTATAAACTTCTGACTTAGCTTGCCTTTCTTCCCAAATCTCATAACCCCACGCATAGGAGACACTTTCGGAAGAACCTTATCCCCAACCTGAAACTCTATATCCCGGCGATGTAGATCCGCATAACTCTTTTGTCGATCCCGAGCGCTCTCATCCGTTTCGATCATCTTAACTGTTCCACCATCTCATGCACCATCTCTGGTCCTAAAACCACCCCAAAGACTATCGTCCCAACAGATTGGACTCCTACATCTTCTCCCATACAAAGCCTCAAACGGTGCCATACCAATACTATTGTGGTAGCTGTTATTGTAAGAAAATTCTATCAAATCCAACCTCTGCTCCGAGCTACCACCAAAATCCATCACACAAGCTCGCAACATATCCTCAAGAGTCTTGATTGTTCTCTCAGTCTGCCCATCTGTCGCAGGATGAAATCGTACTCATCTTCAAAGTTGTTCCCAACGATTCCCGCAACTCCTTCCAAAACCTCGATATAAACCCTCGTATCTCTGTCAGACATTATGTCCTTAGGGACTCCATGTAACTTAAGCACGTTCTTTCGATAGGCCATAGCCAGTTGTGCCTTAGTCCATGTATCTTTCATTGGAACAAAGTGAGCTGACTTGGTCAGTCGATCCACTATTACCCAAATCATGTTGTTACCTTGTTGACTCTTTGGCAAACCCACAATGAAATCCATGGAAATGGATTCCCACTTCCACTCAGGTACCTCTAAAGACTGAATCTTACCTTGTGGTCGTCGCTGTTCCCCTTTAACTCTCTGGCATGTCAAACAACGGGACACAAACTCTGCTGTCTCTTTCTTCATCCCAGGCCACCAAAACGTTTTCTTCAAATCCTTGTATAGCTTGTCACCACCGGATGTCTGAATATGGTGTGCAATGTGCCTCTGTCATGATAGTCTTTTTCAACTCCTCATCATTAGGAACACACCACCTACCATCAAACCTCAAACTACCATCGGTATGAATAGAAAACCGGACACCTTTGTCCCTTTCTCTACTCAGACTCTCCACTCCACTATCTTAGGGTCCAACGCCGCTTATCTCGAATATCATCATAAAACTCAAGTCGTCATCTTGTCATATCGCCATGGCATCTCCTTTCGCATCATATGTATCCCAAAGCTCGCTACCTCATCTCTCGGCCTCATCAAAGATAGAGCTGTACACAGAGAATGTACACTCTTCCTACTCAAAGCATCAGCTACAACATTGGCCTTCCCTTCATGGTAGATGATTTCCATGTCATAATCGCCAATCAGCTCCATCCACCTCCTTTGTCTCATGTTCAACTCCTTCTGAGTGAAGATGTACTTGAGACTCTTGTGATCGAAAAATACCTTAAAGGTCGCTCCATAAAGGTAATGTCTCCAAATCTTGAGAGCAAACACCACAGCCCCCAACTCCAGATCATGAGTAGGGTAGTTCTCCTCATAAGGCTTCAATTGCCTAGAAGTATAGGCAATCACTTTACCATTCTGCATCAACACACATCCCAACCCATTCTTCGAGGCATCTGTATAAACCTCAAAGTTCTCGGTCCCTTCCGGCAATGCTAAGACAAGAGCTGTGGTCAAACGCTCCTTTAATATTTGGAACGCCGTCTCACAACTCTCATCCCAACGAAACCTGTTCTCTTTCCTCATCAACGCTGTCATAGGTCTAGCTATCTTGGAGAAATCCTTCACGAACCGTCTGTAGTATCCCGCTAAACCCAAGAAACTCCTAATCTCAGCAACATTCTTTGGTGCTTCCCACTTTGTCACTGCTTCTATCTTCGCCGGATCCACAGCTACCCCATCTTTAGAGATCACATGCCCCAGAAAAGCAACTTTCTCTAACCAGAACTCACACTTGGATAGCTTAGCATACAACTCATGATCCCTCAAAGTTTGCAACACGATCCTCAGATGCTCCTCATGCTCCTCCTTAGTCTTAGAGTAGACTAAGATATCATCGATAAACACCACTACAAACTGGTCCAAGAACGTCTCAAGATTCTATTCATCAAATCCATAAACACTGCCGGTGCATTAGACAACCCAAACGGCATCACCACATATTCATAATGGCCATACCTCGACGTGAAAGCTGTCTTTGGTATGTCCACCTCTCTAATCTTCACCGGATGGTACCCCGACCTCAAATCAATCTTAGAAAAGGCGATGCACCACTCAACCGATCAAACAGGTCATCTATCCTTGGCAAATGATACTTGTTCTTTATCGTCACTCGGTTCGGCTCCCCGTAATCTATGCATAACCTCAAACTCCCATCTTTCTTCTTCACGAAAAGAATCGGGTGCTCCCCACGGCGATACACTAGGTCTAATGTATCCCTTCTCTATCGATCATCCAATCGCTTCCTAAGCTCCTCCATTTCCTTAGGACCCATACGGTACGGTGCCTTAGAGATTGGCCCCGTCCCTGGTTTCAACTCAACGGTGAAATCTATCTCCCTCTTTGGTGGCAACCCCGGGATCTCCTCCGGAAAAACATCTCGCAAACTCTCCCACCACTGGTATCTCATCAATCGTCGGACTCTCTATCCCGGTCATCTCTCACGTGGCACAAGATCAAAGGATATCCCTTCCTCAGATAAGACTTCAAGGTGACAATTTGCAATCAACTTAACTTTGGGTTTGACTAGAAACCCACGATAAGACACACTAACACCCTTAGGACCTCTTAAAGACACTTTCTTTTGATGACAGTCTATCTTAGCTTTATACTTTCCTAACCAATCCATCCCGACTATCATCTCAAAACCGTCAAAAGGGAACTCTAGCAAGTCTACGGGTAGATCAACTTGCCCAACTATCATAGATACATCTCTAAACAATCTCCCACATGATACAGACTCCCCCGAAGGTATAAAAACTCGCTCACTAACAGACTCATATACCCTCAAACCCAACTGTTTAACATGACTCGAAGACACAAACGACTGAGAAGCCCCCGAATCAAATAGAACAAAGGTAGGAATACCATTTACAAGAAAAGTACCGGTGATAACGTGCGCATCTTCCTCAGCTGCTTTCTTCTCCATCATGAATAACTTGCCACTGGTCTTCTGCCCACCTCCCTGGACAGTACTGGCTGATGTGGTCGGCTTAGCACCCGACCCTTGATTGTTGTTGTTGTTCGTTGGTGGTTTCTGATAAGAATTACCGCCGTTGCGGTTGCCTCCACTCCGGTAACTCTGACTTCCCCGGTTTGGCCATGATCCAGCCGGTCTGTTGCTCGCGAAGCTCTACGCATGTCTCTGGAAAGATCCTGGTGCACTTGTGCACTCATGTCTCTTGTGGCCTACACCACCACAGCTATAACAGGTCACTCCCCAACTATTACTCACACTTCCACGGCCACGTCCAAAGGAAGCCCCAGCACTGAACCCTGACCCAGAAGAAAACCCCTTAGACTGATTGTGGTTGCCTCTCTTGTGATTAGATTGGCCACCACCCTCGCTCTCAGACTTCCTCTTCTCACCACCTAACCTCTCCTGAGCCATCTCCACCAACCTCTCAGCTCTCCCAGCCCTCTCATAAGCTTCCTTAACATCAGTAAGGACTCCCACGGGTAACTTATCCATAATCTTAGGGGTCAACCCCCTCTCAAACCTCAAGACCAGGTTCTCCTCACTCAAACCCATATCCTCAGCATACCTAGACTTCTCATTGAATTGCCTGTAGTACTCGGCCACAAACATCTCAGCGGTCATCTTAAAGCTGTCAAACTCTTCCCTCAACTTACTCCTCACATGTTCCGGTACAAACTCCTTCCTCACAGCCCTACGGAACTCCTCCCAAGGTATAGCAGGTAACCCTTGGTTTGTATATATCTCCTTAGCACTCACTTTCACTGTATCCCACCACTTGCCAGCTGCTTCCCTCGGATAGAACGCACTGTTCCACCTCATCTCATCGGGACGGTGAACCAAATCTAATATGTTCTCCATCTCTCTCAGCCAACTATCAAGAAGGTTAGGCTCCCCAACTCCCTTGTACTCTTTCGGGTTAAACCTCGCGATATAGAGGCTGATTTTAGAATGATCAACCTCCTTCTCCTTATCCTTATCCTTATCCTTATCCTTATCCTTCCCCACAGTCTTTAAAGTCTCAGTGAGAGCATCCTGATGCTCCAACATCTTAACGATGTCATCTATGTTCATAAGCTCAGCTCTCGAATACAAAGCAGTCTTCTTGGGCGGCATCTTGAAATTATATATAAGAAAGGGTAGACATAAACACACGTACTAAACCTCAAAACATGAAAACACGCTGCCCAGAACCTACTCGATCGAGTTCCCAAACACACTCGATCGAGTAACGGGCTACTCGATCGAGTGCCCAACATACTCGATCGAGTACCCAAACATCAGACCCCAAACAGACCTTCTGATCTCTAACATACTCGACCGAGTAGCTAGGCTACTCGATCGAGTGACCCCCTACTCGATCGAGTACCCCTAGTTACTCGATCGAGTACCCAAAAACACGATTCTGGACTCAAAATCGTCAAAACCCCACCCGATCGAGTCAGTCCCACTCGATCGAGTCATGCTAACTCATAAAAGCTACCCGCATGCTACGCCATATGCTAACATGATAAACTTGATAAAACCACATTATATCATAACTAAACATGCTACGCATCTTTTCATACGATCTACAAGATCACTTCATCATGTTATTAAATGCCACATTATAAAACATTCAACATACTATCATTCCATCAACAGTTTCCACATATTTTCAACTTTTCTTTAACTTTCTTAACTTTCTACTTCCACATCCAACAATCACACATTTCATCACATTCTTACACAAGTTAACCAAACACACATACGACTCGACAAACACTCCCCCCATGTGACCGGTTCAAAATTGTAGGGCGACTTCGCGACTTTAGGACGTCTCCCAAGCCTTTGCATTAGCTCCTACAACTTTTACCCCGGGTTCATTTTAATTGACTCCCTATGTTCATTAGGTTCATTGGTTACAGGTTTCAGGATCGTCGCTCTGATACCATTTGTAACACCCCTATACTCCAAGTGCCTTACCAGGACCACTCAGGTATGAAGACATTACCATCTCGGTTACCCGAGGCAATGATAATCAAATAAACAATGAAGAAACAACGTTTAAATATAAATACTTAGTGAAGAGTACAATTCTCGAAACCAAACCAAAATGCAATACATGTTCTCAAACTGACTGTTCTAACTGAAATGTAAATAACTAATAAGCTACAGCGGAAGACTCATATCATCATGTCGTGGCCATCCCAGCTATCCAAGTACTCATCTCAATACCTGCTCAATATCTTCTCACCATCCCCGAATGGATCACCGCAGGTTTACAAAACAACACCGGGGTCAGTACTAATCACACAATTTAATATATACCAACAATAAGATAAAAGAATGCCTTAATCACACACACACAATCACGCCAAATCCAATCATCTCAATCACTGACTGTCCACTGGACCAGCCCTGCCGGTGGGGGACCGCAGCCGTACCCACCAAATCCCCGCTCCACATAGTGAGCGATAACCCTGTCCATTAATGTGCACATCCCTTCTGTGGCGGGTTCCACAGAAGGCGAAACTAGGGCGTGAAGCCACTCCCGCAAGTGACCCCGCTCAGCCGAGGCCACGCCTCGCGAACCAACAACAACGATCACAACCACAATCACAATACAATTACTATATCAAACAACCAAACACAATACATCAACCAATATCCCATTATGGGACTAATACTGAGTAGGAAATCCTACCTGGTAAGCACACAATCAGACGGTCTCTCTCGCTTTGAATCAAAAGCTTCTTCTATGAACCCTCCTCCTATCATACAACACATAAAGGCTACCAAATCACATACTACACATAAAACCCCCAAATCTCTAAATTAGGGTTTAACCAAATCAAAGGAAATACAACAAAAAGGGTACATAGATCTTACCCTCGACGCAAGGAACTCAACGGTATAATCAACGCTAAGAACTGACCTTCCAAACTCCCGGTATTGCTAATAATGCGATTAGGATGAAGAAATTGCTTGCTTTCTCTCTTAAACAGTAATTTAGGTTTTGTAAAAGTGATTTAGAATAATGACGACAAAGCTTAAATACCTTAATCACATAATTAACAAAACCCGAGAAAACTCCCCGTAAAACCGGCTACTCGATCGAGTACCCGAGGTACTCGATCGAGTAACCCCTTACTCGATCGAGTGCCCCAGCTACTCGATCGAGTACCCAACAGGTCAGACACTTTTCTAAAATGCAACTTACCCTTACTCGACAGAGTAAGGCCTACTCGATAGAGTACCCCAAGACTTATAAATACGGAGTATTACAGTTACAAGTGGTATCAGAGCAACCCTGCGACCGTGTGGTGATGGGAGGTAGTTGTTATACGCTCCTGGAGGCGGTGGTTATACGCTCCATTGTAATCACACACCTAGCGGGGGAGGATTCTGGGATAGCGGTTATGCTCCCAGGCGCAACGAGGACGTTGCGTTCTTCAAGTGGGGGTGATTGTAACACCCCACGGTAATTGAAGAGGTCCAGTTATAGGCTTAAATGACTAGTGCTTAAAGGGATTGGAAGTACTACTCATATCAACAAAGTGCACTTTCTTTTATGGCCATCCATGCGAAAGAACTCCAAAGTTAAGCGTGCTTGGCTGGGAGTAGTTTTAGGATGGGTGACCTCCTGGGAAGGTTCTCAGGATGCGCATGAGTGAGGACAAAATGCGCTATAAAGGACCCGTGTTGATCTGCGGGCCATCTATACAGCCTGGTGAGCTATCATAAGTAATCGCTCCCGACCCGGTTTGAGTCGGGGTGTTACAGGGTCGGCTCATGGCTCGCGCCCCAAGAGGCCGTCTGTTTCCATCTTTCAAAACCAGGGCAGACCTCCTTATATCGCCAATAGGCTCGCGCCCCAATGGGGCAGTCTGGCGCTGTTCTGCCTCGTTTTTAACACTTGTCTAGGACGATCCCGATTACGGTTAATCCGAATACATGACGGATCAGATTGACAAGTTTATGTTTTTGCACTTTGTCGTTTGACATCCTTTTTCGAATAAATGGATCGTGTAAAGCATCATAATCCGAACTTGGTAAATGGATGTTTAATTTCCGTTTTCACATGCAAATCAATCTAAATCCAACTTTGACATCTTATACTTGATACCTGGATAACCAAACCGACTTAGAAAGCTCACATGTTAGGTTAAACTTTTGGATGCGCATTCATGCATTTACACCGTTTTATCAACTCTTGCACTTAAACTACCACGATCGATCAGTAGAGGCAGCTAACGCGGGCGGGATGTAGGAAAAGTAGATCTATATACTTACATATTCATATATGTCTTAATTTAATTTGTCATAAAATTAAAGATGGATTTTATGCATGCAAACAAGTGAATAAAATAGAGGAGAAATCATGTTCTTACATTGGATGTTTCGGTTTTATGGGCACAAAAGAAATCTTCTTTTATTTTGTTCTTGAGCTTTCCTTTAATGGAAGAACCAAGATCCAAGTGTAGGATCTCTCCCTAAGCTTAATACCCCAAGCTTTCTCTTAATTAATATTAATATTATAGGAACTAGTACAATATTAATTTAGTAGAAAATTGACCCAAAAATATTATAAACACTTAATATTTTCGGTTTATAGAGAGAAGAAGAAGAGGATTATTTTTCTCTCTAGAAATCTAATTTTGGATGATTGTTTGAATGAATTAGTAATACACAACATTTTGTATATTATTAGGTAAAGATATGAAAAAACCATGATGGTTTTTCTCTTCTCAAAAACCGGGTGGAAGAGGGGCTTTTAGGGGAGCCAATGCATGCAATTGTTGCTCTTAACAATAAACAATAGGGTTGCATGGCTAAATAGTAGGTAATCATTTTGTTTCCATTAACTTAATCAAACACAATATTTGCCTATTTCTTCCCCTAATTTTCGGCACACATGGATAACAAGTAATCCATTTTATTTTTGTCAATTGTCAATTGTCAATATGTCACATGTCACATAAATTTGTTATGTATTTTTAACATATTAAAAATCAACGTATTATTAAAATACGTCACATACAAAAATCGACTTAGTAATATCATAATTACTTGTACCAAAATATTTTACCATTTATAAATCACAACAGATTGTATTTATAATAATTCATTCAAATTTAATTGTTACCTTAAACAATTATTTCATCCGAGTAATGATACGATTCAATTACTCAGATCGTATCTTATTTAATCACATTTTAATATGATACGTAAATTTTACTTCCAAAATCGTCCGTCAATTTTCAAGTAATTTAATTAACTCGTAACATTATACGATTAATTAAATAATCAATTAAGAGTGTTGCCCTATAGGTATGACCTAGGGGATCAACTGATCACCACCGTCGCACGACAGTAATGTCAAACTCTAGTCAGCCAATCATTACCGATATATGTTGACCAGTTGACAGTAAAATATTACTTCCCAAATGTATTCTTTATAATGAGATTTAAACATGTGATCATCATGATCAACAGTCGTGATCGCATTATTGTCGGAGGACACATATTTCAACAATCTCCCACTTGTCCTCGACAAGTGTGCGTCACCAATTCTCTTGTCCGATTACTATCTCCCACTCAATGCAAGGTGTCTTTCAGGTCGTACTTGCAAGTGATCATATCGAGAGTGGTTTCCTCGATCTGGAGAATAACTGATTGACCGGATTTATCCACCATGGATACAATCCGAGCGTGGCCACGCATTTCCAGTTCATTACTCCTCGAGTGGCCCTGAGATATTGTTATAACCCTGACTAGGGGTGGACAATTTCTATCGCACTCATTCCCTTCGACTAGCCACAACCATCATAACCCAAAATATGCCCATTTGACCCCATTTACGAAGGTCGTAGTAACACAAATCAAAGTTAATCTGAAACTGTGCCATCTTAGGCGAATAGTCTTTAGTCAAAAGAATCGACTCATTTGAATACTATAGCAGCTCTCGCCACGACCAGGCTATACAAATTTGCCAGAACTCTATAAGCGGTCATTAGGCCCGACAAAAAGTTCCTAACAGTCTGCCTATGTGATCGACTAGTCATCTCACATGACTCTATGGCACTTGAACTTGCCATCAATCGCATCACACTCTAGTCACTTCGAGACGTCACCTCATACAAGTAACTATGGGCAAATACAATGTTAATCCGTGTTCACTTTAACGGGGTTTAATTGTCTCCACAACCCGTTTGGATATAACAATGTACAAGGTGAGTTAATAATAACTCAAACGACAAATGTCGACATCACACTCGGGTAGGCAATATCATATTACAACCTTGTGATGTATATCGTAAGTGTAAACACTTATTGATTGCAATAGAAGTTTAACATGCCATGTGTCCATATGTTCAAACTTCTTACACTTGCATTTTCTTTTACATTCATGTCCTCTTTCATAGCATGAATCTTACCAAGTACACATCAAGGTTCCCGACCTTGGTTTTGGTTCTTTAACTTGAAAGAACTTTCTTATCGATTATCACATAACGAACGAATTTGTGATGAATGATATAACTTGTACTGATCAAGTACTCCATCCACACACGATGCACTAGGTACATGTTTTGTAGAGTCTTGTAACAATTTGTCAAGATTATTAGCCTAGCACTTCTCACAAGTCCTAGCTTAACTAGGAAAGATTATTTTTGAATAACCTCTTATTCAACTAAGCATCTTTCTCAAAACTTCTTATTTCTCTTTCTAGGCTTGAAAGATTTGGGATTCTCACAAATCCTTATATGTGTTCGGATTTTCTATAATATGTGCAACCTCTTGACACACAATAGAGCATTCCGTCAAACACTGTGATACCCGTCGTTGTGAGTACCAAAGATAAAATTTATAATATCCTATTAAGACTAACCTAGGCTAGTGGTAACAGGGTCGAACCACAAGGAGGCAGTTGTAAATTCTAGTTGTTCTATGATCAGTCAAAGGTAACTATTATGGGGGTTGGTTGAATTGGTCTATAACTAATAACAATAAGAAGAAAATAAACTAAAGATATGGATTAAACAGATAAAAGAAAGGTACTAGGATGGTCGGGTCATTACAGCTTCGGCGGCAGCAAACTAAGTCGGTCTGAATTAAACACAGGTAAGGCGGGAAATAAGAGGTCCTCTCGGTCCACTCCTAACAAATAGCATCTCTCGATCTCACTATAAGTCCCTAATGTCACTAATACTAACTTTCGTCCTGAAAAGTGACTAATGGTCTAAACTATACCTATCTTTCGATCTTAGCACAGTTTAGTCGAGTTAATTGACGGTCACATAACCTACCCTACCTTTCGGTCTAATGGGTCGGTCACAAAAATAGGTATCTAACTGGTCGCATGCATTCGATTTGTTAAATACAAGTTTAAAAACAATTAAAACGAAGATAACCTTACAAGGTCGGGTCGATCGACCAACAATGTCGGTCGATCGATCGACACGCTGGTTCATCCGTGTCTAATCTAATGCCGCTTAGCCATAAATCGCCTACATCCTAGCACTACAGATTTAGCTACTCATGGCGAAGGTAAAAACAACAATAAAACTCATGACAATTACGGAATTCATACTTAAAATAAATAGCAATGATGAAGGAACGATAATTGGCCTGGGAACACTAACTATCAATTCTATACTAACAAAGAAAGCAATAAACGGGATTAGGGCAGAATGAATACCGAAAATTCAGAGGAAAGATTAGGAACAAGGCAGAATTCCAAAGCAAGAATCGATATAGCAAAGCCTAATTATCCGAACAAACTAAAACTGAAACTTAATGTATTGTGATGTGAAATTTAATGTGTTCTCTGATAAAAACTCGATGATTTATTCGATGTCTTCACATTACGTTATATAGCAACCAACGCAACAATCCTCTCTAAAACCTAAACCTCACGGGCTTTCTAAATCTCGTCTGGAATCGAAGTCTGGTCGATCGACTGAATATGGCGGTCGATCGACTGAATACTCAGCAACAATAGCTTCTGGAACCCGAGCCATGGTCGATCGACTGACTAGGCTAGTCGATCGACTGGATGAGCTGCTACTTGACTTCTTTTAATTCGTGGACTTGTCTTTCGGGCCTTGGATTGCGCACCAAGCTCGTTCCTTAAGCAATTCCTTTACGTCATTTGCAATGCAGATTACTCGGGGCGGATTCGCTTGATTTCCGTCAAATTCTTCACATTTTGAAATAAAGTACAAAATACGTAGTAGACGGAAATAGGGAGAAATGTAGCATAAACTAAACAAATGAGCTCTGAAATGCGTGTAAAAAGAGATGTAAAACATCATATAAATGACACGCATCAAATCTCCCCAAACCAAACCTTGCTTGTCCCCAAGCAAGAACTAGACTCGATCTAATGACCTAATGGAACGAGTTCAATCTCAGAGCGAATTGACAACTGTAAAGCCTAAACCAATTTAATGCATAACCAACAATCGATTAGAAATGTGAATCATGCAAACGAATTATAAAGTCGTAAAATCTTTGAACCGTTGACTATAGGGACTTATCAAATTGGACTCTCACGGGTCGCTCAAATCACTCAATTAAGCACAGGTGATATATTCGTAAGATAGGAAGAATTAATTTGTAATGACCCTCACCTAACTACGACCTATGAAAACATGCCAGCAATAAAAATATGAAAATGATCTCTACGACCGTACATATGCATTCCAACCAACAGATGACCAAAGACCCATGCCGAGGTATATATATGGAAATGTGAGGTATGGGTAAGAAGAGGCAAAACATTTTATGGTGAAGTGGAGGTACAGGTGATCAAGCTAGTACCAAAACGGAACCAAGTGACAACATCCAACTTCTTGCTCAATAACAAACGAAACGGTGCTATAACGAGCACAAAACTCACAATCTCCAACTATCAAATCAATAAAACTCCCCATAGATTATAAATGAAACATGGGAGCAAAAATCGCCAAAGGATAAGGATTAAATCATGCGAATTGATTTTTTTCTTTTTCTCTTCACGGATTTCAGTCGATCGACCTAAATGAGCAGTCGATCGACTGCTCTGAACAGTACAGGACGTTTTTCTCTTTTTCATTTCTTTTTCGAATCATTTTTTTTCATTTCTTTTTTTTCTTTTTTTTTTTCTTTCTTTTCATCTTCCCAACTTCATCTCAAAAGAGCAAATGCCACCAAAAATGAGTAACAATCCCAGAAACCAGACTACTAGCTTGACAGAGGTAGGCTATATGTAGGATGTAGTAAATGGGACAAAAAGGATATTTTTGGCAGTGTGGAGCTTATGGGCAAAATGAGAAAAGGAGACCTCTACCACATGTGTCGACAAACCACAAACCGAATGCATACAGGTATTAAGTAGATCAAATTCATATTTATGCAAATTAAGGAAACATGTCTCATAAGGAGTACTACTCACATTCCTAGATGAACTGGTCATGAATGTCACCAGTTATGGGCTCTAAAGCTCAGAAAATATGATGTAGGTTGCCAATTATTAAAGTCAAGTCCAAAGTTCAGCAAATAGTTCAACGAAAACTCGTAGATATGCATTTACGATTCTACTAATAACATGTTAATCAAGCAGGGCTCAGGCAAAACAGGTGCAAATGCAAAATCATCCTTGAAATACTACCGTTCCGACTCGACCTATATGCTAAAATAAACGTGCATTTTATGGAAATTTTTGAAATTTTTCAATTTTTTTGGAATTTTGTATATATGAGAATGAAATAAACAATGCAAGGCAAAAATGTAAACGTGAATGCAAGCAAATGATATGCGACGCAAAACCCTTCCCCAAACCAAATCGCACAATGTCCCCATTGTGCAAAATCAAGTAATGAAGAAAAATGGAAAACGGGAATTTGCGAGAAAAGGGAAATAAAACACAATGACATAAAGTAAAGACTTGGGAACTCACAAGACTTTAAGCGCAGCAAAAGAAACCTCCCCAAACCAGCGTGAGCTAGGAGGTTTCAGTAGCCAGCAGTGCTACCGATAAGTGTGCCTGAAAGACATAAATTACCACGCGTAAGACCGAAGAAAACAATTTTGAAACGTAAAAATTGTGCATAAATGAGACAAAAGAAGAAATAGATAATGCGACGGAAAATAAAGTGGAGTAGAAGACTCCCTTAGATCCGCATATCGACCAAACACAGCAGGGGAGAGGTCGTGAAAGAATATAGCAGCAGCAGCAGTCGATCGACCTAAAGAGCAGTCGATCGACCAGATGGTCGTGAACAGTAGCTCCTGTAACCCGCAACTCAGTCGATCGACCAATGATACCAGGTGATCGACTGAAAACACTGCTGCAGTGTCTTATTTCTTCGTAATTGCTCAATGATTCGAGCTAATAAGCTCTAAATACCTGCAAATGCACAATAGTATGTGCCCGAAATTGCGCAAAACCCAGAACGAAGTCTAAAGTACTTAAAAATCCTAAGCAAACAAAATAGAAGCGAAGTTTTCGCGCACACAAAAGCAATAGAAAATAGTTCGAAAGCAATAAAATGAAGTTTATAACGAACTCGATCAACTAATAGTTGATCAAAAAGGACCACGGTATGGCCCACTTCGTCGGCTTCTGGCTACTAGAGGTAGCCTCAATGGTGCTCATCTTATCAGTTGCACCCTTCCCAGCTTCGACAGACGGAGAATTGGTGATCGGCGTCGTCATCTTCCCAATCAAGGACTCCCTCGGAACCATCGGAGTCCAAATCAGCCCATCTCACCTTGGTGGCTCATCCTCTACTTCTTCATCGGTCCCATAGCTTAAGCATCCTAGGCCCCCTCTTTGAATGATCGGTCGCTTTATACGGTGGCGCAACTTGTAGTACTCCCTTCCCCAAACCAGCTCTGCATTATTTAAAGCAAATGATTCTTCCTCCATCTTGCTCCCAATCCGGGGCGGAGGGGTTAATACTGAGCAGATAGTAATAGGCATGTCGGAAAGTACAAAGTACGATCTCTTTTCAGAGACCGTATTACAAGTGACGGGCCACATGGGATCCTTTTTCTTAGCCGGCTGGGCAAAAACAATAGAGTGCTTTCCCACTTTGAAGATCAAAGTACCTAGACCGACGTCGATGACTGCACCAGCAGTGTGCAAAAATGGCCTTCCCAAAATGATGGGAATATGGTCATCCTCAGGCATGTCAAGGACAACAAAGTCGACAGGGAAGAAAAACTTCCCTATCTGGACGGGTATGTCCTCTAGGACTCCTATGGGCTCGACCGCGCAGATCGGTCGACCATCCGGACTGTCATCTCGGTAATAGCAAACCAGTCCGTTTAAGCTTCCTAGCTAGACTCAAGGGCATGACACTTATGCTAGCTCCCAAATCACATAAAGCCTTTTCGATAGAAAAGGTACCTATGCTACAAGGGACGGAAAAACTGCCCGGGTCTTCTAACTTAAGGGGCGCAGTGTGAGACAGATAAGAACAAGACTCCTTGGTAAGTGCGACAGTGTGCACTGTTTCAAGTGACCGCTTTTTAGACAACAGTTGTTTCATAAATTTGGTGTAAGCGGGTACTTGGTTAACTAGCTCAAGGAAGGGGACTTGCACATTCAGACTACGGATAACTTTCTCAAACTTACTGAAAGATACCTGTTCCTTGGTTGGCACGAGTCTCTCGGGATATGGGGTGTAAGGAGCACCTTAGCCCTCTCCTCTAATTCGCGCGCGACGGCGTCCTTGGACTTTGGCTGGAAGTCCGTTACCTTTTCTTTGTTGAAGCTAGATCCCTCCTCGGACCGTCTCAAATGAGACCCATTGACCGTCATTGGATCGAACCGGAGCGGGATCGACCCATCAGCACTCGGGTCTGCCCCTAGAACTTTCGGGACGGTGGTACCCCGAAACAAGTGGTCTCGTAGATTAGTTGGCATTAAAGGACGGAATTCTTCAACATCAGCAGTGATATTGGTCGATCGACCACCCTCCTCAGTCGATCGACTGGAATGCACAGTTCCAGAAGCTCCTGGAACCCGTAAATCAGTCGATCGACTAGGTATATCAGTCGATCGACTGATTTTCCTGGCAGACGTCTTTTTCTTTGAATTGTTCGTTGAAGCTTTCTCTTGGCCTGTCTCTGGCTCATCTTTCTCGACAGCATTCTCAACCATGGCAGGACCGTCAAGGGTGGACCCGCTCCTCAAGGTGATGGCATTTAGGGTCTCCTTTTGTTCGGGTTGAGTGGGTAGGTGTCCGGGAGCTCGAGTGTTACTTTTACTAGCTAGTTGAGCAATTTGGCTCTCAAGTAACTTCATCCCGGCCTCTCTTGCTTGGGACTCCTTTAGCAACAGATTCTTAAGCTCAGAAAACTCAGAGTTTTGTGATTGTTGCTGCTGCGGCACATAAGGAGGCTTCTGGTACTGCTGTTGCTTTTGATGAGGCGGAACATACGGCTGCTGCTGTGGCGGATGTTGGGTTGGATTTTGGACATTTTGGCTTCTCCAACTCAAATTCGGGTGGCTTGGCTCAAAGTAGGTGTTTGTCTGCCTATAGTGTTGGAAGGCAGCGCAAGATTCAAATGGACTAGGGCAATTTTTTGAGACATGGCCCTCAACTCCACACCTTTCAGAGACGAAGGGACCGTCGACACAAAGATTGACTTGGTATATCCCACCCTTAGAGACTCCTCCTAGCTCATACTTGTCAAATCTTGCAGTAAGAGCCTCAAGCAAAAGAACAGAGGAAGATTCAGCAGCTCTCCTCTGGTTCCCTCTCGAATTCCCATACTCGGCCTTGTGGGTAGCGAGATCATCAATGATTTTCCACCCTTTGGTTGCCCCCAAATTTTCAGCGAATCTCCCATTGGCAGCAGCATCCAAAATGGCCCTCTGATCGTCGTACAACCCATTGTAGAAATGATTGCACAAACTCCATTTTGCAATTCCATGGTGCGGTATGGTCCGCACCAACTTCTTGAATCGGACCCATGCCTCGTGGAAATTCTCATCTGGCCCTTGTTTAAAGCCCGTGATTTGAGCTCTAATAGCGATCGTCCTTGAAGCGGAGAAGTACTTCTTGTAGAACGCCAATGCCAATGTATTCCAATCGTGATCTCGAACGGTCTTGTCCAAATCCTATACCATTCCCTTGCGGCATCACGAAGGGAAAGATGAACATGGTCTCCTTGATTTGATCCTGGGTCACGCCATCTGGTGGGGGAATGGCGGCTGCAGTAGTCAATGAAGGTCTCCATGTGCTTATTTGCATCTTCATTTGCAGCTCCCCAAACCGGTTTCTCTCAACCATAGTAATGTAAGCAGGCTTTGGTTCGAATTTCTGGCTTCTCCCGTAATTCGAACCCTTTGTACAAGTCGGCGGTGTCGGCTCAGAAAAACTAGCTATACTCGCTTCCTCGGCCATGATTTGGAATTTCGGGAAAACAACTGGTTCGGTGAAGAGGTGGGTGAAGACTGTTGGTCTTCCTCAAACAGATCGTGCTCGAGATAGCTTGACAGAGTACTCAGCTCTTCCTCTGTCGACAATATCCTTCGTGCTTGTCTCAACCCGCGCAAAGATTTCTCTATCTCAGAGTCAAATGGTAATAATTCTCCACCCTGTGACCTGCGCATAAGATGAAACTACAACAAGAATATAAGAAAAGTTTAAGGAACAAAAGTCCCTTAAACTGAGAAAGACTGAAAATAAAAGCAACTAAAATTAGGACTATTGCCTCCCCGGCAACGGCGCCAAAATTTGATACCCGTCGTTGTGAGTACCAAAGATAAAATTTATAATCTCCTATTAAGACTAACCTAGGCTAGTGGTAACAGGGTCGAACCACAAGGAGGCAGTTGTAAATTCTAGTTGTTCTATGATCAGTCAAAGGTAACTATTATGGGGGTTGGTTGGATTGGTCTATAACTAATAACAATAAGAAGAAAATAAACTAAAGATATGGATTAAACAGATAAAAGAAAGGTACTAGGATGGTCGGGTCATTACGACTTCGGCAATGCAAACAAACTAAGTCGGTCTGAATTAAACACAGGTAAGGCGGGAAATAAGAGGTCCTCTCGGTCCACTCCTAACAAATAGCATCTCTCAATCTCACTATAAGTCCCTAATGTCACTAATACTAACTTTCGTCCTGAAAAGTGACTAATGGTCTAAACTATACCTATCTTTCGATCTTAGCACAGTTTAGTCGAGTTAATTGACGGTCACATAACCTACCCTACCTTTCGGTCTAATGGGTCGGTCACAAAAATAGGTATCTAACTGGTCGCATGCATTCGATTTGTTAAATACAAGTTTAAAAACAATTAAAACGAAGATAACCTTACAAGGTCAGTCGATCGACCAACAATGTCAGTCGATCGACTGACACGCGGGTTCAGTCCGTGTCTAATCTAATGCCGCCTAGCCATAAATCGCCTACATCCTAGCACTACAGATTTAGCTACTCATGGCGAAGGTAAAAACAACAATAAAACTCATGACAATTACGGAATTCATACTTAAAATAAATAGCAATGATGAAGGAACGATAATTGGCCTGGGAACACTAACTATCAATTCTATACTAACAAAGAAAGCAATAAACGGGATTAGGGCAGAATGAATACCGAAAATTCAGAGGAAAGATTAGGAACAAGGCAGAATTCCAAAGCAAGAATCGATATAGCAAACCCTAATTATCCGAACAAACTAAAACTGAAACTTAATGTATTGTGATGTGAAACTTAATGTGTTCTCTGATAAAAACTCGATGATTTATTCGATGTGCTGCTGTTACGTTATATAGCAACCAACGCAACAATCCTCTCTAAAACCTAAACCTCACGGGCTTTCTAAATCTCGTCTGGAATCGAAGTCTGGTCGATCGACTGAATATGGCGGTCGATCGACTGAATACTCAGCAACAGTAGCTTCTGGAACCGAGCCATGGTCGATCGACTGACTAGGCTAGTCGATCGACTGGATGAGCTGCTACTTGACTTCTTTTAATTCGTGGACTTGTCTTTCGGGCCTTGGATTGCGCACCAAGCTCGTTCCTTAAGCAATTCCTTTACGTCATTTGCAATGCAGATTACTCGGGGGCGGATTCGGCTTGATTTCCCGTCAAATTCTTCACATTTCTGAAATAAAGTACAAAATACAGAAGTAGACGGAAATAGGGAGAAATGTAGCATAAACTAAACAAATGAGCTCTGAAATGCGTGTAAAAAGAGATGTAAAACATCATATAAATGACACGCATCACACTGAAATCGCTCATCGGATTCTACTTGAGAATTCATGACGTTTCTATTATGGCTTACCAATCAATCATCATGCTCTTATGCATATGATTCATAATTGGACATGTACAGGATTATTCTAATGGCGGAAACATTAGTTACTAATAATCATGAGATCAACCGTTCATAGGTTCAATGAACGACCATGACTGCTAATGGCAATTCCATTTTCATCTACATGAATAACCTATGTGAATGTTGATACGATGTGTATCTCTTAATACTAATCCAACATCCCTTGATGTAATTGGATTCATCATAGTCCATTTTCATCCAGAATTGAAAACTCAAATGCTTCTTTATGAAAGAAGGTATTAGCTCGTCATTCTTCAATGAGTGATGAGATGTAAACATTCAAAGGATGATAGCTCCCACTAAATTCCATGTCTTCACATGAGAATTTCCTAACTCCCACTCAATTCTACATATTTCGAAATTGACTTCTCAATCGAAACGTTTCAAGAATTGAAACATGAATTGCATTGCCAAGTTATTAAGATAAAACCATATATGTTCCCATCATATCCCTTCAAAATACCTATTTTGAAGTGGTCTCATTTTAACCTTACGGAAACACACTCATGTCATAATGATGTGTAGCAATGTCATTATTCAAATATAAATAATATCTAGAACACGTCCTTCGAAAATACCCTTTTGGAAGGAGGTTTAACCATTTCATAATGAGGTTAAGCAATGACATTTGCGTGGTTAAAACTTTGGCCATTGATCATAACTAGTATGTAACTTTGATTCATTTAGGCTCTTAAGTAAATCTCAAGGTTGAAACTATAGGTCAAAATTTATCATATAGAACTTAGTCAAAAACTTGTTAAGACTTTACATTAGTCAATTTTTCTTTCAAAACTTTCTTTTGGTCTCCTCGTGTAGTTATCTTGAGAATATACTCTTATGATTACTTCACTTGGTCTCTAAAGAATACATTTGGAACTAACTTGAGACCATAGATCTCATCTATTCGGTATACTATGTAAATAGATATACCTTCATTCAAATCATTCTCTCTTGCGTAGATCTTCATTTACACAAGTACACAATTTTATCTTGCTTTGTGTGTTGTGTCCTCATTTTTATCCCACTCTATCTTTAGAATAAATACACTATAGATTCAAAGATAGCATATGAGACACAAATTAATGATGTTGAAGTATAAGGAGAACTATCTCATAGATAGACTAATAGTTATTGATTTCATATGTGTACTTGGTGATTGACATTCCTTTAAGAGAGTTCATAGACTCAAAATCGCTTTATAAATGATCATACACAAGCCTTAAGCATGTGGACATATAATGAAACCCGTCATTATATTTGTCTATTAGATCACTTTAAGCGAATAATCTTATGTTTCTAAGAGCAAGCATTTAAAGATGAATTTTAGAACAAAAAGGATAAATGATAAAACGGGTGACTTGGGTTGCAAACCAAGTCACCATTATCCAAAATACAACCCATTATCCAAAATACCTTTCCATGTCGAACACGGAAACTTAAAGTTCTAAAATCCAAAACATAATTTAAAATAAGACAATGAAAAGCAAAGCTCCATAAAAGCTATCCCTAGCTTCTCGATGGTTTCTCATGCTTGCTTTTCCTTTCCCTTGTCTTTGCTTGGTGGAGGCCCTATTTACAATAAAAAGGGAGATACATTATCACAACTTTGCATCATAATACCATAGTTGAATTAGAAACATAAAAGAAGGATAGTCATTTACCTACTGGAGTAATCTTTCCAGCCTTAATATCACCAAGGTATTTGGAACAATTTCTTTTCCAATGTCCCATGCCATTACAATAATGGCATTTATCAAGAGGACCCTTCTTTATCTTTGAGGTGCTAGCTTCACAAGTCTTAGCTTTGATGAATGTGGGAGCTTGCTTCTTGCCCTTCCTCCCATTCTTCTTGAATTTCCCCTTACTCTTAGTGCTTATGTTAAGCACATCCTTGGGTGGGTTCACATTTAACCCCATGTCCCTTTCGGCTTGCACAAGTAACTTGTGCAACTCCTCAAGAGACACATCCTTGTCTTACATGTTAAAATTCACCCGGAATTGAACATACGCTTTCACTTTAGACAAGGAGTGTAGAATCCTATCTACAATGAGTTCTTTGGGGATTTCAACCTTTTGAATTTTCAAGGTCTCGACAAGCTCCATAAGTTTGAGCACATGAGGGCTAACCTTTTGGCCCTCTTTGAAGTCGAGATCAAAGAATGCCGCGGCCGCCTCATATTGGACGATCCGCGGAGCTTGTGAAAACATTGTCACAAGTTTGGAGTAAATCTCATTAGCATTGCCCATTTTAAAGGCTCTCCTTTGGAGGTCCGCCTCCATCGCAAATATCAAGACATTTTTCATTGCGGCGGACTCCTTTTGGTAAGCCTCATATGCTTCCCTAGTGGCGGCGGTTGACCTAGTAGTAGGTTCGGGTGGAGAGGCCTCGGTAAGGTAACGAAGCTTGTCGTCACCTTCGGCGGCTAATTTGAGTTGGGCATCCCAATCGGAGAAATTTGACCCATTCTTTTCAAGTTTACATCGATCCATAAAGGATCGGAGCCATGATGAACTAGCGAGAGGTGTGGCGTTTGGAGTTGGTGTTGCCATTTGTTATGAGAAAAAGAAGTGATCTACAAAACAAAATATAAGGAGTAAAACAAATGTCGTTTTAATAATAATACTCGTAAAAATGTATGATTTAAACAAGTTTTATGCATTTTTCTAGTGACCTCTTCCCAACTAGATAAATGATTCCAAGACCCAAATTCATATCAACTTAGGCACGGGATAGCCGATGGAACCCTTATTAATATAACTCGGTGGATTAACGTTTAATCGATTCCACTTTTAGAACTCTTGGTCGATAAAATTACTCTAATATTTATCTATAGCCCGGAACACATGCGACTACGGTCACGAATACTTCCGTTGAGGTCAATCCAAATTTCGAATAAATGTGTCCATGATCCAAATTCACATTAATTTGGGCACGGGATGGCCGATGAAACCCTCATCAACACGAATTCGGTGGATAGACATTCATCACTCACTTCCCCTACGTAACAAGGTTTGTACCCCGGGATGGCCGAGTGCACTCCCTCGCGAAATAGGTTTTCATGGTTTCTACTATTTGGTAAGGCTATGTCTCAATTAATTGTTTTAGCGAGAGGTCATGTCAATTTATTATCAATCAGGTTTTAAGTGAACTAAAGCGGTGAACTACGATAATTTTAATTGACACGGTCGATAAACTCGATAAAATAAGGATGCATGTTTTAGTTATGGCGATTTAGCGATGCATGCGACATAAAATAAAATGCAAGCATAAAAAAAAAATAAATAAATCCTAGTATGGCCTTTCCTAAAATAGAAAAACTATTTAACTATTACATATTCGGAAACCAACTCCATTGGTCCCTTGAACTTCGTTTGTAGCACGCATCTCGAGGTAACACCGTCTTTATGTATCGCCATTCTTGAAGAAATCCGTCTTTGGGAACTCCGGAATGAATAAAATTACATAATAAATTACATAATTTCCTATTATACATTTGTAACTAAAATAAAATAAATCTATTAAATTACAAAACGGTGATACGAGATCACAATAAAATTACGACCGAATCGATATTCCCATACATTTCGGGAAATACCAATTAAAATCTAAGGCCATACTAAGTAAAATTACATAATTCAAAATTACATAAATTAAAATTATGACAATCATAAAGAAAATGCAGCATTATAATATGTATGAACATGCTCAATTTTATGCTAAATCGCCTTTAATTAGCCAATATCGTATATTACTCGGTTTTTACGGATTTGCGTGATTTCAACATTTTACAATCACAAAAATTACATAAATTCACATTTATGCATAAGTTAATTACCCTAGCTTCTTAGGACTCAAAATATAGTCTTCACTAGTAATTTGACCATAATTAACTCATATTTATAAAATTGTTCATTAATGGACCAAAAATTACAAAAATAGGCTATAAACTTCAAATAAATCACAAAATTTCAAATAAATTCAAAATTTGAAATTTAAACTCATGAACATTCTGGAAAAATACCATGACACTCATAATGTTCAAAATCTTAGGTCAAAAATTTCGAAAGTTTTCCGGAAAAACAATGTTGCGGTTTATCGGTTTTTAATAAAATAATCATAAAAACATGAGAAAAATTTTATTCATCAATTTTTCAATTTTAGATCTGAAAAAGATAATAAAATGCAACATTAGACGTTTTTCTTTAGTCATAGATTATGTTTTATTAATTTTTCACTAATAATGTCACTATTTATGCTATTTTTCTTCAAAAATCCATAAATCATGCAAAAAGACTTCTTTATAGCCAATTATTTTACACACATCTTGTAAAATTGCATGTGACAACATATAAAATTTTTATGACCAGATTCGAAATTTAACTCATATTAACCTATTTTTCACCAAAATCCGTATTTAATAATGAAAAATCCATTTTTCGAGCATAACAAGTCCAAAAATTATGAACATTTACAGGTTATCTCAAAATAATATATGTGATAACATATCCAAAAATCACTGGAAAATTCGAAGTATAGCTAATTTTAGACCAAAAATGACATTTTTACTCATAAAATCATATTTAAATGCCATTATTGTATTATATGAACAATAAAAAACCGTAAATTTAACCAAAATATCCTAAAACATTTTAGGACCAGAAATTTTAACATGCATGAATTAATTTCGTGATATATCATAATAACACAAATTTTACAAGTTTTATATGTTATTCTTATAACTCGGAAAAACTTTTAACCGATTTGCATGCAAACAACCATGGCTCTGATACCAATTGTAGGAAAAGTAGATCTATATACTTACATATTCATATATGTCTTAATTTAATTTTTCATAAAATTAAAGATGAATTTTATGCATGCAAACAAGTGAATAAAATAGAGGAGAAATCATGTTCTTACATTGGATGTTTCGGTTTTATGGGCACAAAAGAAATCTCCTTTTCTTTTGTTCTTGAGCTTTCCTTTAATGGAAGAACCAAGATCCAAGTGTAGGATCTCTTCCTAAGCTTAATACCCAAAGCTTTCTCTTAATTAATATTAATATTATAGGAACTAGTACAATATTAATTTAGTAGAAAATTGACCCAAAAATATTATAAACACTTAATATTTTCGGTTTATAGAGAGAAGAAGAAGAGGATTATTTTTCTCTCTAGAAATCTAATTTTGGATGATTGTTTGAATGAATTAGTAATACACAACATTTTGTATATTATTAGGTAAAGATATGAAAAAACCATGATGGTTTTTCTCTTCTCAAAAACCGGGTGGAAGGGGGGCTTTTAGGGGAGCCAATGCATGCAATTGTTGCTCTTAACAATAAACAATAGGGTTGCATGGCTAAATAGTAGGTAATCATTGTGTTTCCATTAACTTAATCAAACACAATATTTGCCTATTTCTTCCCCTAATTTTCGGCACACATGGATAACAAGTAATCCATTTTATTTTTATCAATTGTCAATATGTCACATGTCACATGTCACATAAATTTGTTATGTATTTTTAACATATTAAAAATCAACGTATTATTAAAATACGTCACATACAAAAATCGACTTAGTAATATCATAATTACTTGTACCAAAATATTTTACCATTTATAAATCACAACAGATTGTAATTATAATAATTCATTCAAATTTAATTGTTACCTTAAACAATTATTTCATCCGAGTAATGATACGATTCAATTACTCAGATCGTATCTTATTTAATCACATTTCAATATGATACGTAAATTTTACTTCCAAAATCGTCAGTCAATTTTCAAGTAATTTAATTAACTCGTAACATTATACGATTAATTAAATAATCAATTAAGAGTGTTGCCCTATAGGTATGACCTAGGGGATCAACTGATCACCACCGTTGCACGACAGTAATGTCAAACTCTAGTCAGCCAATCATTACCGATATATGTTGACCAGTTGACAGTAAAATATTACTTCCCAAATGTATTCTGATGGGGCATATTCTGCACCCGCTGACCGAGTCAACATATTGAGCAAGGTCAAAGATATCCACAAGCAAGTCAACGACTTAGATGACCCTAACCGACGACGCTTTGTGTCACTGTCACCTGGGTCTCGGCTGGGACAACTAGCCAGCCGGGGCACATATCCGCGAACTCATATCCAAGACCCCTCGGCGGCGAGTCAACAGGGCCCGCCGGCCTGCCATGGGTCCCTCGGCCGAAGGTAGATCAGTCTTTCCACCTGCTAGCCACTTGGCCACTACGTGACAAAAGGTGAAAGTCTATAAATACTCCTCAACTCTCATTGAAGAAAGGATCCACAAATTAACCCAAGAATCACTATTCATTTGGTAATATCTTCCTTATCTCTCTACAAAATATACTTCGCCAAGTAACAACAACTTATCTCTTTAAGTCCACTGACTTGAGCGTCGGAGTGAGTACGCTCGGCCAAAGCCGAGCCCTCAGTTTGTTCATTGTTTCAGGAGACCGAAAGGAGGATTCAATCAAGGACGTCATTCTACAAGCACGGGTGGTAACAAATAACTGCTCTGGAATTACACCCGGAACAATTGGCGCCGTCTGTGGGAAAGATACTAGAAGCTAGTCACATTCATTCCCAAACAAAAAACAACACAAAACAAAAACCCACCCAAAAAGCTAAGAAGATGTCGAAACAACAAGAAGTATTCGTGACCGACGAAACCGAATTCTGCCAAGATGATACCGTCCACAACAGGGTTGCGCGACCCTCCACCGGCCGAGTAATTCAACCGGAGTACGGGATGCCAATAATACCAGATACGCCGCTGCCCGCCGACCAGGTCACCATCATGGGACATGTGGTCGATGCAGCAAAACTGAAGCTACTCCTGGACCTAATTGGTAGTACGCCGACTCACACTGTCACACCGAAAAGAGCGGCGGAACCCGTCCAGGAGACCAGGGCCCAAAATGTGACTCCGAGAAACTTGAACGGAGCACTAGGGGAAGCTGACCCTATCAAGACGCCGGGGGAACCCAGAGTGCTAGTGTTAGACCTGAGTCCTTCCCGCACTCGCGGGAGGACGGTGTCGCCGCAGCACCGACGAGGCCTGCCCCAGAGAAGTGAAAGAAGTCCGACTCACCAGAGTCGGAGAAGAAGCCCGACTCACCAGAGTCGGAGAAGAAGCCCTTCCCGCCACGGGGAGAGGAGCCGGACTAGGGATGCGAGGAGCCTATCACCGCGTGTCATTGGACACGTGGTCAGACAGCCCCTCGATGCCTACGTCCTAGAGGTCCCGGTGCCGACTAAGCTAAAGTTGCCACCCATATCATACAAAGGAGAAGGCGACCCAACCGACCACGCCGAGGCTTTCGAGTCTCACATGTCGGTGTGGGAGCAACCTGATGAGGTTTGGTGCCGAGTCTTCCCTACGACTCTGCAGGGGATGGCACAAAGTTGGTACAAGGGGCTACCCGATGGGTCGATATACTGTTATGCCGACCTAAGGGACACATTCCTAGCCCAAGTATTCTTGCAATAAGAGGAGGGCCGTCGAGACATCGACCTCCCCGACTATCGACGGGAGGGAGGCGAGTCTCTCCGGAGTTATGTGAAGAGGTTCGACGCCAAGGTTCAGCAGATTCGTGAGTGAGCAACAGCCGAATGAACCGGTGGCCTTCGTGATCGATGAAAGGCCTCCCAAGAGGAGACTTAAAAACGAGCTCATCAAGTGCGGCGGCTGAACTTAGACTCCGCGGGGAAGATGGCCGACCAAGCCATAAAGGTGGAGGACTATCACAAAACCTGGGTAGGCCCCAGCGAGGCCGGGCACTCAGAGAGAAAGAGCCGCCGGGAGGACAACCCGGACGAAGGACGTCGTGACAATAATAGGTCACGGTCTGACAGATCTGCCAGGAAGCAGAACTCGGCGGGCGCCGGGGGGAGTTCAGGACCGTACTACCAGAAACGGTTCAACGGCCACACCCCCCTGGTCGTATCTGCCGCCGAGGTCTTCGCCCTGAGCAAGAACGAGGGCTAGAAGTGGGAAAGGGCCCCCAGGCCGAAGGGGGACGGTGACACGAGCCGATCTTGAGTACCACGGCCACACCGGTCACCTTATCGACAAGCTCAGGCATCGAAGAATGCCATTGAAGAGCTAATCCGGAAGGGGAGCCTCGGCAAGTATGTTGCCAAAGGCCAAAAGACTGATGCCGGCGGTTCAAATAAGAAATCCGTCTTTGAACGGATAGGAGTGATCCATGTTGTCATCGGGGGCGACGAGAACGGTGGGTCCGCTCACGGGTAAAAACGGCACCTGGACGAGCTGTATCACGCCATCAACTTTGTGCCCAAAACAGCGATCCCCGCTTCCAACGTCCCCGATATGACTATTGGGAAGAAGGACTACGAGGGAGTCATCGCCCCTCACAGCGACCCACTTGTAGTCCACTTGGACATATCCAACCACCTGGTCAAGAGGTGCCTGATTGACACAGGCGCCTACACAAACATCATGTTCAGGGAGTGCTTTCTCAACCTCGGTCTGAAGGTTGAGGACTTGAGCCCCTGCACCAATCCGTTGTACAGCTTTTCCGGGGCTGGCCTGGTACCCCCGGGGTCAATCAGATTGCCAGTGATGTTCGGCGAAGGGAATGCGGCTAAGAATGTCCTAGCTGAGTTCGTGGTCATTGACGGCTCGTCCGCCTACAACGTTCTCATAGGCCGAGTCACTCTGAGCGAGGCCGATGCAGTGATGTCCATCCGGACCGGGGGGAAGCGCATAAGCTCATCTCCAAGGACGAGAAGGACGAGGTGGTCAACATCCAGATATCTGCCAGAGGGTGCAACATGCAGTCCCTCAAAGTGGCAAAGAAGTCAGAGAAGGGGAAAAGCCCATCCTTACAACAGGAGGGCGACCTCATGGACGCAACTGACGGCTAACTGGGAAGGTCCCTACAAAGTGGTTGAAGAAATGAGGCTGGGTACACACCGGCTGACAGACATGGAGGGTGTGCCTTTAATGAGCCATTGGAACACTGACAATCTCAAGAAATACTTTGTATAGCGGCGGAGGTGCCCAAGACAACTGTGGGCACCCCGACGCATGTTTATATCTAATGAAGAATCGCCCAAGTTTTCCATCAAAGTGTTCATTCCCCCCCCCCCACCCCCATAATCACTATCAAGAAGAAGACGCCACGGCAGTCACCCCAAGAGGTAGACGCCACGGCAGTCACTACCAAGAAGCAGACGCCACGGCAGTCACCCCAAGAGGTAGACGCCACGGCAGTCACTACCAAGAAGCAGACGCCACGGCAGTCACCCCAAGAGGTAGACGCCATGGCAGTCACTATCAAGAAGCAGACGCCACGACAGTCACCCCAAGAGGTAGACGCCACGTCAGTCACTACCAAGAAGTAGACGCCACGGCAGTCACCCCAAGAGGTAGACGCCACGGCAGTCACTATCAAGAAGTAGACGCCACGGCAGTCACCCCAAGAGGTAGACGCCACGACAGTCACTACCAAGAAGTAGACGCCACGGCAGTCACCCCAAGAGGTAGACGCCACGGCAGTCACTATCAAGAAGCAGACGCCACGACAGTCACCCCAAGAGGTAGACGCCACGGTACGCTAACATACGCTGTCGCGCCGTAACCTCTAGTCGCCTCGGCCAACCGAAGGCCTGGCAGAGGACACAACGGTCGATACGCTAACATGTTCACAACGGCGGTTGGGAAGCGCAATTCTGACGCCTCGGCTAGACCGAGAGTCAAAGAGTAAGCGACCAACATGCTAACATGTTCAAGAAAAAGACGTTAAACACAGTTGAGATACGCATTCTAGCTGCCTCGGCCAAGCCGGATGTAAAAATGAAAAAAAAAAAAAAAAAAAAGAAGCTCTCAACTAATAACGCAAGAAGACAAGAAAAGACCTCGGCCGAGCCAGAGGCAAAATAAGCAAACTCTTATTAAAAATGATAACAGGTTACAAATGAGAAGAATACAGACGACGACCATCCCCATAGGGATAAGCCAAAACACAACCTACCAAAGTTGTACAAAATACAAGGAAAAGAAAAGCAAAAGGTTACAGACATATCATTTGAAGCGCCAAAAGATGGCAGGGAGGAAAGGCTTAATAATTGGCCCCCGAACAGCTGAAGCTATCCGAGACGCCGGGTGAGCCTGGTGACGACCGCCCGTCTCCCTATGCCTGTTGCTGCTTGCCATCAGCAGCGTTAACAGCATCATCTTTGATGGGCGACCCAGAAGCTGTCTTGGCAGTATCAGCTTTCTCAGCAGCCTCAACCTCAGCTTTCTTGGCAGCCTCAGCCTCAGCAGCCTCAGCTGCCTTCATCCTCTCGGCCTCCTCCTTGGCCGCCTTAGTCTTTTGAGCAAGGGCTGCCTTCTCCGCGGCCACCTCTTCCTCCTCCTTCACCCTTACCTCCTCCTTGGCCTTCTCCTCCGTGGCCTTCTCCTTAGCTTCGAGCTTGTCATCAAACAGTCGTCAAACTTGTCCCACGGAAAGGAGCCATCAAGAGGGAAGAGCTCCCCAATCACTTCCCTGGCAGCTTCTTCGGCCAGGTCCCGGTATTGGGCGCACATATTAGGGAGGATAACGGTTTGGAGCGTCTCAATATCCTCCTCCCTTTGGGCGATGATAACATCCTTATTCCGAACCACCTTCCCCTGGGCCTGAAACATGCCCCTCCATTCGTCCCTCTGCTTAGCATAAAGGTCGGCGTGCTTCTGAACGAGGTCACGCCCCTCCAGCAGCTTAGCAGCTTCAGCCGCCGCAGCCTCGGCCTTGGCTCTCTCAGCAAGGACCTCCTTTTCAGCGTCCTCCCTGAGCTTTCTCTCAGCACGGACTGCCTCCTCAGCCTCAGCCTTGGCCCTCTCGGCTTCTTTGTTCGCAGCGTCGAGTTCGAGCCTGAGCCCCTCGAGCTGTGGGGCAGCTTCAGCAATGGCCTTCTCTTGCTCCACAATAAGAGCACCGGCCGTATCAACCCACTTCGACAGCAACCTGGCCAAACTTAGGCCCTCCGACTTAATCTGTAAGGGGGTAGGCTGAGGGTAGGAGGTGACAACGGTGGCATCTTGACCACTCGCCAGTAGATTTTCTTCTCGCACGCCGTTCAATAGTGTGACCGGTAGACGGCGGCGGTTAATCTACAAAAATTCAATTAAAGCATCCGTGTCAACATACATGGACATACCAGAGAGCCTGTCATCAGGAACGCCTAATGAACCGGCTAAGTCTGAGCCACAGGATAGATCTGTACCATGCTTGGCCTTCTTGCTCGGAGGACGCATTTCCTTGCCGGCAACAGTAGAAGCAGTATCGGCAGTAGTGGCGGCAGTAGCAGCAGTAGCAGCGGAAGCATTAGCGGCAGGGGTAGGCTCTTTCCTCTTACGGACAAGGGGAGATCCCTCCGCATCGGAATCCCCCCCATTGGTAATGTCAACGATCACCACCGTCTCCTTCTGGACTGAAGGGATGGGAGGTGGAACTGATGTCGACGCCGTCGCCGCCGAAGACTTTGTTTTCCGCATTCGGCGCGGCATGTTACTAGCAACCTTCGCCTGGGCCGCCTCCACATTCAAGCCTTTCAGCTGCTGATCCATGAGATCATTCGGCGACGTTCTGCGATCACGGGCTAGAGCCTTAGGATGCAAATCAGCAACGGTCTTGTCCTTGGCAAGCCCCATTCTCCGGAGGATATCCTCAGACAGGTCCGGTCCAAAGTGGTCTGCAAAGGAAACAAAGAAAGAGTTAAGTAGAAGAAATAAATCGAAGTTCAAGAAACAGAAACATTGAGAGCAGAGATGGGCCACACACCGACCCCACTCACCCTGTGCTAGGACCGGTATGAGGCCGACATGGCAGAAGCGACTCATCGAAGAATGATACGTGTCTGGGAAACCATCTCTTCGGCACCCCATTCTTCTCCGCCTCAAAAAGCCTCATCGCGACTTCTCATCCGCATTAAGAGGGACCTTCTTTGGCGTCCATCTTAAGCTTATTCCGGGTGACCCATTTGTCATGCTCCGCCTTAGTCTCGCACCGCAAATTAACTTAGTCTTTGGAAGGACCGGGGCAGCGGATAGTCATCCGGCACCTCAACGTACACCCACCGATCTTTCCAGTCCTTGCAGGAGGAAAGCTTATCAACGGAGACGTAACCCGGCTCCATTTGCAAGCTGTACCATCCGACGCGACCAGGAAACGACGGCCGAAGGTGGTGAAGCCGACGGAATAAATTAACCGTTGGGACCTCCCCCTTGAAGAGACAGAGCCAGACAAAGCCGACTATGGTCCTAATAGCCAACGGGTGCAATTGGGCCACGGCGACGTTCATGGCTCTAATGATGGCCATAACGTATTCATTTAGCGGAAACCGGAGCCCGTACTCCATGTGCCGGATGTATACGCCGGTGCAACCCGGTGGAGGGCAACAGACGGCCTGACCCTCCTCAGGGATAACAATTTTGTATCCCCTGCCGAAGTAGAAATGGCCCTCGAAAAGTGTTTCGCCGGAACAACTGGCGAACTTATGGGTCCAAGCACGGTCAGGGCAGACCTTACAGGCGTCGCCGTGATCCATGATATACTGCCTCCCCTCATTAGGACGAGTCCTTCCAACATCATCACCGTCATCATCATCATCCTCCCAATCCTCCAAAGCTTTTGGATCAACTTCGGGAGAAGGGGACCTAGGGCCCCCAGACCTTATCGGGATGGCGTCTAGTATCTCCTCCTCATCAAGACGCGACGGGGAACCCCCCGGCGCACGGTTACTTGGACCGGCATCAGCAGAAGACATGATTCACAACGAAAACTTAACAATGAAAAAGTTAAAATGTAACGCCCCGTAATTTTGGACCGTTAATATATTTCGAAAATAATTAATTAATCAGGTAGAATTTGATATTAATGTATTTTAAGTAAAAATAATTCAAAGAAATATAATTTTATTATATTTTGAGGTAAAGTATTTATTTTGATAGTTTCGATATGTTTAAAAATAGTTTAAACCGTGTAAAACTTTTTATTTCGAAATAAGGGCGTATCGGGGGGAAAATGACAATTCTTTTGAACGTCGAGTAAACGAAATTGGAAATGGGTCGTATGAATACTCAATTTTCTTGTAATCTCGTGTTTAAAAACTTTGGTCTTGACGGAATTTGCATTTGACTTACGAATTTAATTATTATTGAAACAAGTCAAACCCGACTCGTAAAAATCCCGACTAAAAATCCCGCACTTCCTTTTCCTCCTTTTCTTCCTCCCTCACGCGGCATCCCTTCCCCCTATCCTTTCTTTTTCTGATTTTTGGCCTTTGTTCATCTTCTTCAATCGTCTAAAACAATTCCAAACACCATTTTTACCAATTCAAGCTAAAATCGTCATATCTTTTGCGTTTCTTATCGGTTTTTCGCATAATTTACCTTTCCGGAATCCCCTCGCCGAGATCTACAACTTAGTATGTTCTAATTTCAGTTTTCATTAAGTTGTTTTAAGACAAAATTTCGGTATTTTCGGTTTTATATGCTTATTATTGTGTTTTAATTGTTTATTTAGGTGAAGGATTGGAAGACGAGTTCGGGGACTCGTATATTGTAGAGGATAGCGGCTAGTGTCGTTAGGGTTTGGGTTTTGAGGTGCTAATTGCTCTTTTTCTAGCTTAAGGTAACATATTTCGAGTTACTCGACGAAAGATCGTCACATGTTTTTGATTTTTGTATGTTTGGTGAATTTTTGTTTGAGAATTAGTTTTCACATGTTTAGAATGGTTGCATGCATGTCAATTGTTAGCTTAAATTATGCCTTTTGCTAGTTTAAATTATCAAAGTTGAATTGGGAACGATTAATTAATGTTCAGACGGTCTTTTACTAAACAAAAATGGAAAAAAAATGGTGGTGTAGGGGGACGGGCAGCAGGCCGGCAGGCCCGTGGCAGGCCCACGGCTAGCCCACGGTTGGCCCGGGTCGGTCCGTTGCTTGTTTCGCGGTTTTCCATGCAAAATTTGTCATTTAAGGTTTATTAATGACATAGTTAGTATGAGTACACTTTAGGAATTGAATCATATAAGTAATAAAAATTATGTTAATGGTAAACTATGCTTATATTAATAGTTATCACATGTTAGGATAGTTTACAAAATGAATTTGCAAATAATAGGCTCAGAATGAATTGTATAGGGATAATTGTAATGTTTGTTGATTGTCGAAAATCGAGCCTTAGTCCCTTTGATCGATGCGATGTCGATTAATTGAGTGATTGGTCACCGCAATTTGACCCGCACTGTCGCAGGGCTGGGGTTGCGGGTAAAAATTCGGTTGAATGAATTAGATAATCGGCCTTTTTCTTGTTTTAGGCCATTTATTATATCTCTATTTCACATGTGTAGTTAGTTGAATTTAAATAGCTTCTTATTTAGTTAGTTGAATTTAAATAGCTTCTTATTTTGTAGTAATGGCCCTAGATTCCCCTAAAGCCTTTAATATTGTTAAAATTGCTAGAATTGGAAGTTAGTATTGAATTATTATTGAGGACACTGTTGGATTTGTATGCTGAATAGACAATTATATAGCCTTTCACATGATAGAATGTTAGAATTTATGTTGGTAAGTAGGACTTTTTGCCCTCTTATGGTTAAGTGGGTGTCTTACTTGACTTGTGTGGTGAGTCTTGTGTGGTGTGGGCTAAAGTATTCAAGCTGGGACTAGCTGGGACTAGGTCCTAGGTGAGTGTGGGGTAATATCCGTATAAGACCCTTTAAATTTAGGACTATAACGTAAATTTAACATGTGAAATATGGTCATAAACGAAATACAACAATGAAACGATAAAGATAAAGAATCAACCTCGGGTCCTTTGATGCACGGCGTAAAGAACAGAAATCAACAGAGATTCCCTCCTAATTGTTGCACCCAAGACCGTCCGAGAAATGCCCTTGTGCTAGAACGTGTTCTCCGATTGCCTTGCAATATTGGGAGAACTTGATGTGAGTTTTTCTCGAGATGTGAGATCTCGGTTTCAGAGAAAACTTAATCTCCAAAACCCTAATTCTTTTTCACTAATGATGATTAGGTTAAACAAGAGGAGGAACTCTCCTTTTGTTCTCCTAATCTCGATTTGGCCGAGTGGATCAAGGAGGGAATGGGCTTCCATTTTCTCCTTACGTTCAACTCGTGGTCCGAGGCTAAAATGTATACGACGCGGTATATATTATAAACTGTCATCGGTTATCGGATATTAAAACATCAACTAATAACACGGATTAGTTGAATTATTAATACATGTCCGACAAAGACAATATTGTATAATTATATTCAATATACATTTAATTAAATATAAAACGCTTATATTCAATTTTACGAATTAACCGTTTAATTCGTCTTAGCCATTATTATTTAATCCGTATTAAATAACATATCTCAACATCACATTTTGACTAAATATTAGTCAAATAACTCGACTAATGGTTAGTCAAAATTGGCATCTACATGACTATATTTTCATCTTTGTCACGTCTCTCAAACGTATCCTATAGGTGTGACTTTTAGGGACCAGTTGATCACCGCCATCAGTATGACAATAACGTCAAACTTATCTAGCAAGCCAACCGTTATTGATAAACGTGGATCAACTGATAATAATACCAAAAGTATGCCCTTTGATCCTTTTAGAGGTTTATAAGTCCTTGCACTAACTGTTAAGGACACCAACCCCAACAAGCTCCCACTTGTCCGTACAAGTGTATGTGCAATGACGTTATCCACACTAACTGGAGGACACAAGCTCCAACAAACTCCCACTTGTCCGTACAAGTGTATGTGCGATAACCGATTCTCATATTCATTTAAAATTTCTCCCACTCAATGTAAAACAATTTGCAGATCCGGATCCGCAAAGGTCGTATTTTACAATCGATCTGTATCTAGAGTGGTTTCCCCGACTAGAGAGTAACTTAACTGATAAAACGAATCCGTATCCGAGCATGGCCATGCATTTCGATTCTGACTCCTCGAGTGGCCCTGAGAAATATCGAGTACCTGATAAAGGCTGAATATTTCCTTCAACTCGACTCCTTCCGATCTAAGCACAACATGAAATGACCCAGAAAAAATCTACTTGGCCCCCTGTTACGGATGACCGTGAGAAAGAAACCAAAGTCACCCAAAATCTGCCTTAGTCTCAAGAGACAGTCGATAGTCAAAAGAATCGACTCTTAGGATCACCATGGAAGTCCTATCCACGACCGGGCACCGAATGTTATAAAACATTTAGGACTCCATGTCGATGTCACAATTGTGTCCTACGAGATATCCGTATAAATCGCCTCTGTGATTGGTCAGTCAACCGGTTGACTTATGGCTCGTTGAACCCACCATCAACCAACGTCACAAAATAATTGCCAGAGTTATCAGCTCATGTGGGCAATTAAGGACTGAAAAATATAATGTTCGTTCAGTTCACTTTGTGGTGTTCAAAAATTGTCGTACAATTCCACATGAAAAAACAAAATATGTATAAAATATCAAAACGATGATGTCGTATAGAGTACAAAAGGGAATGAATCTAATCCATAAAAGAGTACTACAACTTAGGAACACGTTTAATTCCCATGGAATTAACATGCCCTTCATGTTTATCTTGTCGTAATGCTTTAGTGAGAGGATCTGCTATGTTATCATCTGTAGCAATCTTTTCTATCACTACTTCCTTTTGCTCCACGTAATCCCGGATTAGATGAGCTTTCCGTTGTACATGTCTAGACTTGTTGCTAGACTTTGGCTCCTTAGCTTGGAAGATGGCACCACTATTGTCGCAATAGATGGTGATCGGGTCATTCGAACCAGGCACTACAGATAGTCCATGTAAGAATTGACGCATCCATATCGCTTCCTTTGTAGCTTCAGACGCGGCATAGTACTCGGACTCAGTCGTAGAATCTGCTGTAACAGTTTGTTTCGAACTCTTCCGGTGATCTGCAGCGCCATTAAGAGTAAAAACGAATCCGATCGAGATTTCGAGTCATCACGATCCGTTTGGAAGCTAGCATCTGCAGAATCGGTTGCGCATAGCTTTTGTTCGCCTCCATAAGTCAATGCCCAATCTTTAGTCCTCCGGAGGTACTTAAGAATGTTCTTGATGACTAACCAATGTGATTCACCGGATCTTTGTTGGAATCGACTTGTCATACTCAATGCATATGCCACGCCCGGACGTGTGCATATCATGGCATACATGATTGATCCTATAGCCGAAGCATAAGGAATCCGTGTCATGCGCTCTTTCTCTTCCGGTGTCTCCGGTGCCCGAGATTTGCTCAAATGCACCCCGGAGCCATAGGAAGAAACCCCTTCTTGGAGTTAGTCATCTTTGAATCTCTCTAGGACTTTGTCTATGTAAGACTCTGATCGAGAGATAACATCCATCGTGATCTATCTCGATAGATACGGATGCCTAGAATTCTTTGCGCCTCTCCCAGATCTTTCATCTGGAAATGGTTTTTCAACCATACTTTTACCGAAGTTAAGAGAGGTATGTCATTCCCAATCAGGAGTATGTCGTCAACATACAATATTAGGAAAACAATCTTGCTCCCACTCGACTTGATATATAAACATGGTTCCTCGACCGATCGAGTAAATCCATTTTCTTTAATCACTTGGTCGAAGCGATGATTCCAACTCCGAGATGCTTGCTTAAGTCCATAAATGGAACGCTTAAGTTTGCATACTTTCTTAGGATGTTGTGGATTGATGAAACCTTCGGGTTGTACCATGTACAACTCTTCCTCCAAAAAGCCGTTTAAGAAGGCGGTTTTCACATCCATTTGCCAAATTTCATAGTCATGAAACGCGGCGATCGCTAAGATAATCCGAATGGAACGCAGCATGACTACGGGTGCAAAAATTTCATCGTAGTGCAAACCTGGCACTTGGGTGAAACCTTTAGCAACTAGTCGTGCTTTATAGATATCTTGTTGACCTTCCACAGAATGCTTTATCTTGTAAAGCCATTTGCATTGAAGGGGACGAACCTTAGCAGGTAAGTCAACAAGATCCCATACGTTGTTCTCATACATAGAGTCCATCTCGGATTGCATGGCCTCAAGCCATAGCTTTGAGTCGGAACTAGTCATGGCACCTTTATAGGTTGCGGGTTCACTACTCGTTAAGAGTAGAACGTCATCTATGTCATGTTCCTCGACCATACCAATGTATCTGTCCGGAGGAATAGAGACTCTTCCCGACCTCCTAGGTTCCTCAGGAATATTCACCGCAGCCGGGATTGAAGGAATAGGTTCCTCCAATGGTTGCTCGGTATTTGGTTCTGGAATCTCCGACAGATCGAAGGTTCTATCACTCTTTGCATTCTCGAGAAATTCCTTCTCTAAGAATGTCGCACTAGCCGCAACAAAAACACGTTGTTCGGTTGGCGAATAAAAGTAATGACCAAGTGTTCCTTTAGGATAACCTATAAAGTATGTCTTGACCGATCGCGGGCCGAGCTTATCCTCGTGTCTCCACTTGACATAAGCCTCGCAGCCCCAAACCCGTATAAAGGACAAGTTAGGGACCGTTCCCTTCCATAGTTCATATGGAGTCTTGTCAACACTTTAGACGGACTTCGGTTAAGTATAGAGAGGTGACAAAAGAGCATAACCCCACAATGAGTCGGGCAACACGGTGTGACTCATCATGGATCGAACCATATCAAGTAATGTTCGATTTCTCCGTTCGGACACACCATTGGTGAGGTGTTCCGGTGGAGTTAAGCGTAGGGCAATCCCACAGTCTTTAAGGTGTTGATCAAACTCGTGAGAAAGATACTCGCCACCACGATCCGAACGCAGTGTTTTAATCTTTCTACCCAATAGGTTCTGTACCCTATTCTGGTATTCCTTGAATTTCTCAAAGGATTCACTTTTGTGCTTCATTAAGTAGATATAGCCATATCTACTTAAATCGTCCGTGAAAGTGATGAAATACCTATAGCCTTCTCGTGCGGTGATTGACATAGGACCACATACATCCGTGTGTATGAGTCCTAATAGGTCAGCAGCGCGCATTCCAACACCTTTGAAGGAAATCCGAGTCATCTTACCGATGAGACATGATTCACACGTGCCAAATGATTGAAAATCAAAGGCCGAGATAGCTCCATTCTTTATGAGCTGTTTTACGCGTTTCTCATTAATGTGTCCCATACGGCGGTGCCATAGATAAGTTTGATCTTTGTCACCAACCTTTAACTTTTTATTCATTACGTGTAATATTTTTGGTCCGATCTAAAACATAAATTCCGTTCATGGAGACTGCCTTGCCATAAATCATATCGTGTAAAGAGAAAATGCAAGTATTATTCTCTATTACAAATGAAAATCCAAGTTTGTCAAGTGCAGAAACTAAAATAATGTTTTTCGAAAGACTGGGTACATAATAGCAGTCATATAATGACAACTCAAATCCGCTAGGAAGCTGGATCACATATGTCCCCTTTGAGATGGCAGCCACTCTTGCTCCATTCCCAACACGCAGGTCCACCTCACCCTTTACGAGGGGTTCGATGTTTCGGAGCCCCTGCACATGATTACACAGATGAGAACCACAACCAGTATCAAGTACCCAAGTTCCGTAACTTGCGTGGTTAATCTCAATCATATGAATAAAAGTAGAAGAAGAAGACATACCAACAGGTTTAACACGACCTG